>NC_066587.1:11137557-11272557 GCF_905475345.1 Vespula vulgaris
TTAAAACGATGTAATTTGTTCGACCATCCGGCCACAGTGATTCGCAGGAAGCAAAGAGGAAAGTACATTGCATTTTTCCTTTACACTTTAGAGGCTACCATACTGAATGGGCGGCGATTACCGTCGGAACACCCACAATTCGTGACTACGCGAGTTCTCATCGGTCGTTTAGTTTAGACAAGCGGCGAACGCGTTCTCAAAAGAAAAGAGAATCGTTAATGAGGATCTTCTTTGAGGATCGTGACGTACAATATGTTAGACGTATGAAGAACAGTATATATATATATATATATATATATATATATATATATATATATATATACGGAGAGAGAGAGAGAGAAAGAGAGAGAAAAACCATATCATTAAATTGTCAGTTAGCAACGACGCGAGTAACTTAACGATGGATGTTCATTCTACCGAAAAATACTAACGTTTCTCTCATAAGATATCGAATGATTTTTCGAATGAAAAATATAAACGTTTGTATAGATTCCATTAACCCGAAATTTGTCGAGATGGTTTCGAAGGTAATTCTGAAAATGAGTAATTAACAATAATCGTTCATTTTGCCGAATACGACGAATACTATTTCTTTTATAATATTTCTTAATTCTTCGAATAATAAGAACGTTTTAACAAGTTTTATTTATCCGATATTTGTCCGAGAAAAGTATTGAAGAGTTATTCGAGAAATTCTTAATTACCATAAAACTTTTATTCATGCCGAGAGATGAAAAATATTAGCGTACTTACAAAATATATCTTAATTTTTTCATAAAATAAATGTTTCGATAAGTTTCATTTATCTGAGATTTGTCGAGAAAGTATCGGAGGTAATTTTGAAAACAGTTAATTAATTTTTCGGGTAGGGACGTCACGGTGAGATTAATTAGTCGAAGGAAGGAAAGGACGAAGTCACGAAGGCACGTGTGTATCGAAGTAAGATCGTCAGGTTTCGATGAAAGCGACGATGAAGCTGAAGAAAGGTCGAAGAAATAGGCGAGAAAGAGAAAAGGAGAAAAAGAGAGAAAGAGAGGGAAAAAGAGAAAGAAAAAGAAAGAGATAGATAGATAGAGAGAGAGAGAGAGAAAGAGAGAGAGAGAGAGAGAGAGAGAGAGAAAGAGAGAACGCAAAAAGCTGAGGAAAATTAGTGACGCTCCTGTCGGCTGGCTTCTTAAGTGTCCGCTTAAACTTTTGTTGCTTCGTAAGTTCTTCGAATGACTCGGCTCGTTCGCGCAGAGAGGCGCCGGCCACACCTTGGGCGCCACGACGACGGATTTTGTCTTCTTCTTCTTCTACTTCTTCTACTTCTTCTTCTTCTCCTTCTACTTCTTCTTCTATTTCTTCTTCTTCCTCTTCATGTTTTTTACGCGTTTAAAGTCTAAACGGAAATGGTGGACATCAAACAATCCTTTCGAATTAATCTTACGTATATTAATCAGTATCACCATAAAAAATTAATCAGTATACAGTATAAAAAATTCCACCGAATCTCTCTCTTTCTCTTTATCTCTCTTTCTTTGTACACACGATCAATAACTCATCTATTATTTATTTATAATAACGAACGCGAAACAACGTCAATTATAACAATCTGAAAGACTTCAATCCGCAAGCGATTTTTCTTATATCTCTTAAACTTTGGTTACTATCTTTGTAAACATGCGTTTAGAAAAATAGCAATTCACATCCTTTTTTTATTCCGTTCTCTCGAAAAACGTCAATTAGTCGATCGTTTAGTTATTTAGAAGTCATTAGAACTTGTTACGTTATTCACGGTAAATTGTTCCTACTTATCGGTTAATTACCTAGACGGTCATAAAAGCAGCCAACCACCTTCCTATCCACGTGCATCGTGAGTATGCACTCACGTTGCTTATATAAATCAATTTACGTACGGTGTCGTTTATCGGTTTAGAAATGACGCTTTTATGAGACGATGATTTTAAAGAAATTACAAAGAAAAAAAGAAGAGAGAGAGGAAACATGTATAGATAGCTACATATGTAGACACATGAGAAATTGAAAATTATTGACATTTACGAAAGGACGAAAAAATTGAAATCGTGCGATTCCAACACACATTTTTTTCTTTTGAATCATCGCAAGGAGATGATCTCGGTTACTTTAAACTTCCGAGTAAAAGGAGCCGCTTGGGTAGCGATTTCAAAAAACGTCAGCCGAGATAGAAAGCACCATCGAGCTACCGCATAATACTCTAGAATTACGAGTCACGTCCCGAGGGCAGGATCCTCTCTCACGCGTACAAAAGAGAGAGAGAGAGAGAGAGAGAGAGAGAGAGAGAGAGAGAGAGAGAGGAGAGAGAGAGGAAAGAGAGAGAGAGAGAGAGAGAGAGAAGGATACATAGTTGAACGATGCAGTTTGCGACGCGCGAAAGCTGGCCCGGTGTATGGAACCCATCGTTGTGCATACCTTTATATATATGTGTGTGTACGTGTGTGTGTGCGCGCGCGCATGTGTGTGTGTGTATATATATATATATATATATATATATATATATATATATATATATATTGTATGTAGCTAAGAGATTAAAGCGATCGAGATTACGTGGACGATACACAGCATCCACTCTCGTAAACGTATCTTCTCTCATGTAAGCTCGACCAAAGTGTTTTGGATTTACGAGTTGGACGAGAAACGTAAAGAGATCAGTGAGTTTTTCACGTGGAATCTTGAAAAAAGAAAAAGAAAAAGGAAAGAGAAAGAAAAAATAAGGAAAGATTCTTTTTTTCCTCGCAAAGGAAGAGAGTCTCGAAGTGAACGAGATCTTATGTATATACGAAAGTATACCAACGGCCCCGCAGTCGCTTAGGCGAACGTGACTGCACCGTAATTTCTGGAGGGAAAATATGAACCTTTCACATGGTTTTGCGCTCGTTAGGTGGCATCGGTCGTTAGACCGCAAACAAGCTATGATACTTTATCGAGCTCGAGATCTGCGGAATAATATCTCGTAATAAACGTAATGCGATCTAACGAACAACGAATGCACGCTATCGACGATCCCAATTAAGTAGTTTATTGGTTTAGCCTATCGCCTCTAACGTGTTTAAGTAACATAAGAAAGTACGCGTTTACATGGCTTCTTTTGCTATTTCTATTTAATCGTCTTGTCAACTTGATATTATTTTTTCCCCTTTCTCTTTATATTTCGTAAGAAAACGTTTAGAAAATCGATCTGATATGCGTGAAAAAGGAGAGTAAGAAAAAGAAGAAGAAGAGATAGAAAGAGAGAGAGAGAGAGAGAGAGAGAGAGAGAGAGAGAAGGAGAAAGAGAAAGATCAGGAACGTCTTTTTGAAATGTTCTTCCTATTTCTCAAGAAGAAGACTATGTATTGTTTTTATTCGAAGCTGTCGTCGGTTTTGCGACACGACAACGACAACGACAACGACGACGACGACGATACAACGACGACGACGATGTCGTTGGCGCGTTGATACGCTGGCAATCGTGAGAATCCGGTGCGTTGTTTCATGAGGCTTCTCGACACCAGCCGGAAGCACACACGAGCTTCCCACGGCGCCGGTAAACCGCTGCTTCATAACGGATCACCCTCCTGATTCCTCGACTACTACTACCTACTACTACTACTACTACTATTACTACTATTACTACTAGTACTACTACCAGTAACACTATCGATACTTCAACTTATTCGAATGCACTCGTTTCGGGGCGCGATCCTCTTCATCGCATCGCCTTCGAATCGCCTTGTCACGAAACGAACGTTTCCTTCGTCCTGTCACGAAAGTAGAAGTCGAGGACTGCTCTTTTCGTCGTAGACTGCCGAACGAATTCGTGTTACGATTTTTATCCGTTGAAATTTCACGAGAGGCCACTTTGAAAACGAGGCTAATCGGATCGACGAACGATGACTGGACTTTTGCCGGTAAGTTAACGACGACTTAACGGACTTACATAAGCCTGCTTGTTATTGTAAATGTAATATCGTTCCTGGGCCAGTCAATGATAATAGATAGGTATTTACATAGGTATATACTTACTTTGTAAATCGAATAAATGATTTTCATTGGATGATCGCTTGGGTTAGTATTATTCGTTTATTACAAGCGATCATTAGTGTGACATTTCCGTCGTCGTTGTCGATGTAATAATCGTACGCGCGGGATGAGACGAGAAAAAAAAAGAAAATAAATAAATTCGTATCCGCCGGTGCGTTTTACATTTTAATATCGTCCCGGCGTCTCTCTACAACAATGGAAGAAAGGTGCATCGGCGAGCGCATAATCGTTTTAACGCGCTCATCCACTTTTTTTCTTTCCCCTTCTCTCTCTCTCTCTCTCTCTCTCTCTCTCTCTCTCTCTCTCTCTCTCTCTCACGTGGAAACACACATGGGACGAAATAGGTACAGCCTGTCGTTTACCATCCCTTCTATCCCGTGAAACATGTGTCTCGCAGTCACTGAGGCAAATAATAATTTGAAAATATGTCGTACATCTCTCTCTCTCTCTCTCTCTCCCCCTCTTTTTCTCTCTTTATCTATTTTTCTCCTTCTCTTTCTCGCTCGCTCTCGTGCCATTATTATCGCAAACCGACCTGGCAGCCTCGGTGCATTAGTGTCGCACGGACTTGTAACCGCAAAAGCAGACACCAAACTCAACCACCATTATAAATGCATTAACTCTCCTTCTCGAGCGTGTCCTCCCTCTTTGACGATTCTTTTTGCGTCATTTTTCATCGCTTAGCTGCTTAGTTTCGCGCGCGCGCTCTAGAGAGAGAAAGAGAGAGAGGGAGAGAGTTTCGGTAATTCAAATTTATCGTTAGATTCTATCGATGATCTATTGAAAAATCAAAAATAAGTAAAAAAGATAATTGTCGAATAAATTGTTATCCATTCTTTTCTTTATGCGAATCTAAGAAATCTTCCTTCCTAGTGGCCAATAATGGCATCGAATAGAATTAGGTACTTGCTAGCACCTTTGAGATCGATCGTCGCGAAGAACGTCATTCCCAGAAAGCCATTGGTGGAAAAAAGGATAAGAACAAGCGCTCACCTTCGAGGCGAAAAGTCGACGATCATTAAGTCCGATGGAAACGATCGTTACACTTTCTTCGTCCACACCGGCACCATCAAGCACTTCTCCCCTCCTTCTCTTTCTCTCTCTCTCTCTCTCTCTCTCTCTTTCTAGCTCTGCTCCTTTCCTCTCTCCCTGTCCTTTACGTTCCATTTTAGCCGAACAAGATCGAGCAGCCCTCTCCTAGGACCGACGTC
This sequence comes from Vespula vulgaris, assembly GCF_905475345.1. Lineage (NCBI taxonomy): Eukaryota > Metazoa > Arthropoda > Insecta > Hymenoptera > Vespidae > Vespula > Vespula vulgaris. Next base: position 11,142,816 of record NC_066587.1, read on the forward strand.
TCGAGCGATAAATCAATGACTTCGGCTCTTTCTACGGGTCCTACACGTTTTCCCGTGGCTGTCTTATTCGTTGGAAGAACCGTCGAAGGGTTTTTACAAAGAGAGAAAGAGAGAGGAAGCGAGTACCGCAATTAAGGATGTTTTAGAGTGACTGCACTCGAAATGACCGAAGGCAACCCTCCTCGATACAAAAGAGTGGGGGTATTAAAAAACATTACTCATCACATAATCGCACGCGATGGTTTTCATTACAATTTTACGTCTCTCTCTCTCTCTCTCTCTCTCTCTCTCTATCTTTTTCTGTTTCTCTCTCTCTTTCTGTTTCTCTCTCGCGTGCTCTCTCGAACGTGTCGGCAGAAAAATGAGAAATGATCCTGTGGCTCGATTCAGAGGCCCCTGTTTAAAATTCATGAACGATTTTACTGCTACCTCCCCTCCCCTATCGTCTACCGTCACAAAAGGGCGAGCAGGGGCATATCGAGAGAAGAGAGTGGCCCACATTTTCGTCGAGGCCAACATAACACACGTGTGTATAGGCCTCCCTCTTCCTATGGAAGGGAAGAGAGGAGAGTACTGAGTGCACCGAATATATTAATTGTCGAATTTTCCGTGCGAGCTGCATATCCGTTAGAGCCGCTTTGTCCCTCGCCCGTCGCCTGAATCTCTCTGCTGATTATTAATTACTCTGGACAACGAAACGCGAGAAGGTTCCCCTCACCCTTTTCGCACATCGACCCAAACAAATTTTCATTCTTTCGCACTATTTTTCTCTCTTTCTCTTTCTCTCACTGTTTCTGTCATTTGGCTGGATTCCCATTCCGATAGAATCAGGAGAAAATAAAAATTAGAACGAAGCGTACGTAATGAATGTACCTACTCCGATGCGACGGGATTTAATTATCGTCGAATTTCGAGAGAGAGACACAGAGAGAGAGAGAGAGAGAGAGAGAGAGAGAGAGAGGGAGGAGGGAGACGATTCGAGAAATTCGCAAACACCACGAAGGACTGATTTATCGTTCACGAGAGAAAGCATCAGGAAGTTCGAACAGGACGCGATTCATCGGAAACTCTGAAACTCCGGGATGAAACGAAATTACATTTATTTCTTTTTTTATCTTTTCTTTCTGTTTTTTCTTCTTTTTTCATTCTTTCTTTCTCTTTTTTCTTTTTTTTTTTTTGTTAACGAAGTATCGTCGAAAAAAAGATGGCGGGACTGTAAGAATTACAAAATAGAGAGGAAGGAAAATCGGTACATGCCTCGTGTAAAGAACTCGTATAAGGGTTTCGTAATTTTCTCCGTAGATTCGAGAATATTACTTTGTGGGTGGGGTAAAGGTGGGGAGGAGGAGGAGGGTTAAACCGAGTCTCTCACCCTCTCTATCTCTTTATCGTACCATCTCGCTTTCTCGCCCCGGCCGACGCGAGCCTTTTTCGAGGCCCAAACGCGACGAGTTCGATAAATGTAACTATATATGTGTGTGTGTATATATATATATACACACTTCTCTCTCTTTCTCTCTTTCTCTTTCGCTCTTTGTCTCTGTCTTTCCAAGTCTAAGGGTACTTTCACAGGTGTAGCGCGTTAAGCGTGTGTGCGTGGCATGATACGCGATGATTAGGCACTGAACTCCACGGGCTATTTGTTAGTATAATAAGCCCTCCAGCAGTGTGGCCAACGTAACCGCTTGCCGGCACGCCAGCCCGTTTTAGCGTAATTGTCCCAGATCGGGATTTACATACTCGAAGAGGGTGGAAATGCACTGGTAGTGGTGGTAACGTTAGTAGTTGCTAGTCGTAGGTAGGAGTGGAACGACAAAGGGTAGAAGAGAAAGAGAGAGAAAGAGAGAGAGAGAGAGAGAGAGAGAGGAAATTGCCGAGAATGTCGTGATTGCTTTAGATACTCTCTCTCTCTTCTCTCTTCTCTCTTCTCTCTTCTTTCTTCTCCGTCTCTCTTACTCTCCCTCCCTCTTTCTCTCTTTCATCGGTATCAAAACGATTCTTATGCTAAATACCACCTCCGACAAATCACCACTGGATACTATCTACGGTCGTTCGAATTTTCGAAAGGTCGTGCGAGATTAGAGACTCTACCCAACCGAGACATATTCTACTTACGAGCCACTTCGTGAGTCGATTATAGTAGACATAAAAGAGACATAAAAAGACGTTCTTTTTTGTTACTATAGTTATCGATCTGTACTATGTTTTACCTGTTTCCTTTCTCTCTCTCTCTCTCTCTCTCTTTCTAATCTCTTCTTTATCTTTCCTTATGTTACAGAACAAAATGGAAGAGACAGACAATGGTTGGCTTTGAAATAATGGCTGAGAGCAACTACGCTGTCGCAGCTTTTCAACAATTTTACGGAAGCGGAGCTGGAGCAGCCGTTCCGACGCATCCTGCTGCAGGACGATACTTCCCTTATGCGACGAGTCATCCTTTACCTTCGAATCAACTCTTTTATCAACAAGCATCGGCTGCTGTTACCTTACAGAAGCCATTACCTTACAGACTGTACCCACCTACGATGATCCTCGCTGGACCCAGTGCTGGACCATTCGGTTCGCTCGCTGCCAGTTCGAGTTTATCCAGTTTGAGCAATTATTACAGAGATAGTCCTGAAATGGTAGACGAGAGGGAGAGAGAAAGCAGGAAAGAAAGGAAGGATAGAGAAACGATGCAAAGGGATAGGAGCAGGAGTCGAGAAGGATCACCGATTAGAAGAGAAGACACTCCTGAAAGTATAAAAGCCGATAGCGACGAAGAAAGTATACACGATATTTAGGACATAGACGAAACGATCGATCGATCGCCGAAACGATTCGAATGAACGACGAAAGGATATGCTTTGATCCTCCGAATAATGGAGATAATGAGCAAAATTCCCAAATAATGCGACGAACGACAAGAAAGCTGCGAGAATAATAATGATTTTCAAACTTTAAAACTCGTTCTTCGCAATAATACGAAAGAAGAATCTTACGAATACCGAATACGTACTTAAAAGAAAAAAAAAGAGGAAGAAAAAAGACGAAAGAAAAGAAAAGAAAAGATAAGAAAAAAAAAGAAATCAAATAAATAAATACGATCGTTTATGACGATATATACTTGAGACACGAAGTGTTGTGTATCTTCGATTCGACCGAAATCCGATTTATAATAATAACGAGTGAAACGGGAAGTGACATGACATGGAACATCCGGGATTTATTTGGGCGATGAGTTTATGCAGGAAGTGTTGTGCGGTTTTAAAAGAAAATCAGGGATTCGGAACGTTGGTAAAATAAATAAACGTACGAAACGAGAATTTCGTAAAGAGAACTATCAGTTTTCGTTTGAACGTGTTTGAGAAAAATCTCTTCGATTTATCGATCGTAATCGAAATCGAAATATTTTCGTTTTGTTTAATCGTATAGTCAGTCACGTCGTGGAAGAGAAAGGGAAAGGGGAGAAAGAAACCGAAGGCGAGACTTCTCGTCGAACTATTTATTTCGAAGCGAGCCGATCGTGCACAAACGCGAATCTACAATTTATATGACATTAGAGAATACCTAGCCGCGGGGGAAAAGATCTAAAATGACACGAAATTACACACGGTCGCCGAATAAAAAGAGAAAAAAAAAAGAAGAAGAAGAAGAAGAAAGATGAAAGGTGGACGAGAATTTGGAAATACAGAAGATATGTTTGGTGAATAACAGTCGTAAGTTCCTCCCGTTGGAAACCTGAGACGCAACCCAGTACTTACTTTCTTCCTTTTCTTCGTTAGACAAAAACGACGAGATGATCTCGTCGTAAATAGATAATAAGAAAGAAGATGATCGAGAAACGCGTCGGTCCACGATCGAGAAACTTCGAGATACCAGTGTATAAGCACATATAAGTGAAATCGATTAATTGTGCTCAAAGTACGAAGGTACTGTAAATAAACGTGAAATGAAAATGAAAATAAAAATAATTGAAGCTTGGAGTCCGGACGTGATATGAAACTATCTTGTAAATATTGAAGAACATGAAAAAGGAAATTCATTTCCGAGAAAGAAAATGATTGTAATCTTATTTTAGATGATAAGAAGAAGAGAAGAGAAGGAGAGAGAGAGAGAGAGGGAGAGAGAGGGAGAGAGAGGGAGAGAGAGAGGGAGAGAGAGAGAGAAGAAATAAAGTGAACGTATCGTGCGCTTTTCAACGGTCAAAGCGTCGATAGATCGTTCAAGGAGAAACCAGAGATCGTTTCTTCTATCTATCCTCCTTCATTTTGTTCCTCGATAAAAGAAAATAAATGTTTTTAGTTGAAATCGAAATTTATTTTATATTTACCAAGAGGTTGATAAGAGGCACGATGCGTTCGATTTAAAAAAAAATGAAATAAACCAGTATTATGAATGTATAAATATTAGGACAGTACGACGAGTAAAACGGTTATAACCGAGAATAAATGGTGTTAGAAAGAAAAAGTAATAAGAATAACGAAATAAAAAAAAAAAGTAACAAACGATGGCACCGGCGATACTTTGCGACTTATCGCGGCGCCGTACGATTTGAATCCAAGTATCGTAGCGAGTACATGATTATACAAGACACACACATACATACATACACACACACACACACACCACACATAAGACTAGTAATAAATCATGCTTTGTAAAATATTGTCTGTATAGCGAGAATTATTATATGGAAAATATATTATACTAAATTTAAACGTTATATTTCGTGAATCTCCCATCCCGTCCGCCATCATTACCATCATCACCACCAACACTTTGATTCCCCAACTAATTTATCGAATTATCTTTAGATCGACATATTTTACCTGCTCAATTTTCCCTTTCCTCAAGGACACTAACGAATAAAAAGTTTGTAGAGTAGAACATCGTGCTCGAGGCGTAATCGTGTTTGCTTATTTCCGGCGTTGGTCAAGCGGACGGTGCAATTATGTTGGCGCGTTCTCTCGCCTTCTGCACAAGGGCTTATTTTATTCCTATTAGGGTAAAACGAGTAGCCCGGGACGGCGACGCACACTCTTGTGTAGCCCCAATTACGTGAAATTAATTTGGGTCCCATTAGCGGTCAGCCGCTGGCCTGACACTAACGATTTTCCCCGGCGGCGGACACAGAGTCGCGTTCACATCCTCCACAAAACACATGACTACTTTCAACGGATTCTTAAGCTGTTCCCTATAGGACGATGATCCAACGTAGGTAAGTAAGTAGGTAATAATTCAAAGGAACAGTTCATTTTTTTCAGTCGCTGGTGAATCGTAGAATTGAAAAGATAAACGATTATATTAAAAATATAATTATTCCAGTTCCTCTCCCTCTCTCTCTCTCTCTCTCTCTCTCTCTCTCTCTTACATATAAATACAATATACATTTATCTTAAAGTGTATAAATGTACAAGTTAATCGAGACCCGAATTAAACTGTATTGTATCCACGCTCTGACTGACTGCGACAATGAACTGTATATCTATGTTCTAACAATAAGAAATCTATATGGTATATGACTAACTCTGACATAAAAATAAAACAAACAATAACAAAACAGCACGTGTTAGAATCACCTTTCTTACTCATCTGTAAGTATTATATTTAATTATTTATGTAAATATATTATTGCTAAATATAGTAATCTATAAATATAAAGACCTTGATAATATTATCTCGAATAAAATTCTTTCAAATTAACTTTGAAATTATCCGATCAGATTCTCGTTTCGAAGTTAACGAGGTAACATGCTTTTTCCGCTTTTCTAATATGATAATATCGATCGTTCGATCATTAAGTCGTCATTTATCAATGAATTCGTTTATCATTCATTATAAAATATTTCCAGTCGATGTTAAACAGATCGTGTTGTCCCTGTGTAGCCGTTTTAAACCATGGTTCTTTTCACTTTGGCAGAATGTCTATTGGAATTTCGTAACGATCCAATGCATAGATAGCCCGTGTCGATAAGTCGACGTATTATAAATACCGATTATTATGACAGCGGTGCTTAAGTCAGCAATACGTTGAAAAGACAAGTTAGTCGACCAGCGAACGAAGCGCACGAGAAAGAAAGGAAGAGAGAAAGAGAGAGAAAGAGAGAGAGAGAGAGAGAGAGAGAGAGAGAGAGAGAAAGAGAGAGAGAGATGGAGACAGACAGACAGAGACGTGGTCGATCGATCAAACTTCTATTACTTTTTAATGCGACGAGAACTACGAGCACCGACCGACCAATCGACCGACCGACCGGTATCATTAATGCTGCCTTCTCTCACTATAGACACATTGACGTCAAAATACACTTTGCATAATTGCCGGTTGTGTATTACGATAAGCGGAAGCGCTTATTAAGCGTAGAACGTTAGAAAAAATCTCTGATCTTATTCTCTTCTCGTAGTTGTACATAGGTAAGTAAGTACTTACGTAGGTAGGTACTCCTACAAAATAATAGAGAGAAAGAGAGAGAAAGAGAGAGAGAGAGAATCTTGTCCGTTATTATTATCGAAGGTTCCGCGTCGTTCGTTTCTCAAAGACTTAAACCGAAAGCGAAACTGAAGAAGAAGAAAGGAAAGAGGGAGCGTAGCCGGTGTTCTTGACAGTGATGGTGGTTGGGTAGTGATAGTGTTAGTGTGGTGGTGGTGGTGTGGTGGTGGTAGTAAAGAGGATGTGGTTAACCCACGGTCAAATCGAGCTTTTGCTGGGCTTCTGCATCCTGAAACTGGCGACAAAAGAGAATCGCCGGAACAAAACTTTGTAATACGCAGCCCCCGCATCCTGTCTTCTTCATTCATGCTTCTTTTGATATATGTAGTTCAATGATTGCTCAATGGGAAGATTGTTAACCCTTTATAACCTAATTTTTGTTTGTGTTTAAAATGAAAAAGTATATAACGGGAGTATTATAATATGTAAGTGTAATTTATGTTAGTATCATTGCTGATATGTTAACAATAATTCGTTTGCAAACATTGTTTTCTTGATTGGAATTTATTCTTTATTTTATGGCGGGAAAGAATGATATCAAATTTAGAATATATATATTAAATGTATAAATTTATTATAGTGATTGTATTATTTGTTATTATAATATGTAATATATTAATATTAATATTATATCATATTATAATTAAATATATATAGGTGTATGAGTATAATTTCAAAGTTATATAGCACTGCAGAGGGCTAAGAGATCAACTGAAAAATAATCAACGTTATGATTCGATAAAATGTTTAAACGTATCAAAGTAAGTATTTTCTTTCTAATTCACGATCAAAGTTAACTCCTATCCAAAGAGTAAGCCATTTTTTATCAAGAAGCTCTACTCCTCCCTCTTTCGATGACAATTGATCGGCGACCACACGCGGCACAAATTACATCGGCTATCTACTTAATATTAATAACGTGGCTCTCGCAAAATATTGCCTCAAGTGACTTGGTAATTAAGTTGCTCGTATTTAATAAAATGCAAATAACCTCCTTCGGCTATCGTTCACGTGATATCATGAGTACGCTGGGGAAATAAAGTTATTTAGTAAAACGTTCGGTCGGTTGGGCGGTCGGTCGATCGACCGACCGACCGACCGATCGATCGATCGATTGGTCGGTTGTTTGGTTGGTTGGTCGGTCGATCGATTGATCGATCGATCGATCGATCGATCGTTCCTTTCCTGATGGATCTCGTTCTTCGTTGGAAGGCGAGATACGCGTGCGACGATAAAAGGAAAAAGAAAGAAAGAGAGAGAAATAAGAAGGGAATAAGAAACAAAAAAAAAAGAGAAAGAAAAAGAAAAGAAAGAAATAAAGGGACGAAGCGAGTAAGAGCGTATAATGTGTCCTAAAGGTAAGAGGCACCTGCCTTCTTCTTCTTTCGAGTTAGCTATCTTCCCATCGAGTGCTCGCAAGAAAAGGAGCTAGACTCGAGTTAGCCGATGTTATCTCGATGGCGAGAGCAGCGAACCACTTATATCGTTAATTGCTCTCACTTCCGGCCTTCCTCCATGTTATTTCTCTTTCTCTTTCTTCCCCATCGGTGCGTGTGCGTGTAAAGAGCTTCATGAGCATTACGCCAATTCGCTGTTCTCGAATAGGAAAGGAAAGGAAAGGAAAGGAAAGGAAAGGAAGGTGAAGCACGGAAGTTTATGTCCCTTTTTTTTTAGATATATCTTAAGCTTTAACCGCAACGAAATTTCCTTTTATCCCTACTATGAATCTCTCTAAACGATTCGTTTAATCGTACTGTGTGCAACAATACACGATAACTTCAAGAAATCGGTCAACGATTAAACCGTTTCCTCGATGATTCATTTTTAAACTCGAAAGTTTATTTCTCTCTCTCTCTCTCTCTCTCTCTCTCTCTCTCTTCGTCTTTCTCTCTTTTTTTTCTGTTTGTCTGTCTGTCTCTCTCTCTCTCTCTTTCTTTTTCTCTTTCTCTTTCTTTCCTTCTCTCTTTTCCTATCGAATAAAAGATCTTGATGATAACATCATTCGATTTTACCATTCAAGAGAGAGATAGATAGAGAAAGAGAGAAAGAAATAAAAGGAAAACGAAATGACGAGCGAAATCGTAAATAAATACACAATGTCCTTAGACGTATAAATCGCGTGGCTCGTGTGCGGTGCGATTTACGCTCGCGGTAGCGGCATTCCTTATAACATGTTACAGACTTCTTATTTTTCTTGAGGGTAAGAGATTCGTCGAAGAAGATTAAGACGAAACCAGTCCTCTGACTCGCGAGACAGGAAAGTGAACGTGAAAAAGGGTTAAAAAGGTATAAAAAGGTGCGGGGAGGGGACAGGCATAATCACAGCTTGGCGCGAACACGCACTTGCGTAAGCGCGTGCGTGTTATACTCTTCTCGACTCTTCGTTGACTTCGTCTCTTATTTTTACGTTTCTTCTTCTTCTACGTTTTTTCTTCTTTTTCTTTTTCCTCGACATTTTTTTTTTTTTTATTTTGTATGATACTTCGTTATGTGTCGCTGAACGTTGAAATTATAAGCAACTTGTTGTTGCTTACCACGCGTCGTTATGCGTTTCATATGCAAACGGACTTGTTAATTTCACTAAAAATAAGATTTTCCGATAAAAATAAACATTTGCCGATCTTGCTATCCTTCGAGATGGTTTTTAATGTTATTGTTATTATTATTGTTATTATTAAGATTAGAAGACAATCGTAAAATGTTTTTCATCGATTTTAATTTATCAATCTTTACTCGATCTAAAGTATTATATTTCGAAGAAATCGGCAAGATATGTGATCGATATTGATATTTGGTATGGCTATGTTTCGATACAACGATGACGAGCATTGGCAACAGAAGCGTCAGAAGATCCATCGGTTGGATCATTGAACGTTGGTAATAAATCATCATCGATGTCGGCGAGAGTATTGTTCGACGATGAGAGCCGATCGATCGTTACATGTTTTTTAATCGTACGATTAACCGAATATAACGTATAGTAATTATCCGAGGATCGTTAACTCTCCGTAACCCAATTTTTTGTCCATGTATTATTTATACTAGTATAATTATATTATACTTATACTTAAAAAAAAAAAAAAAAGAGAGAGAAAAAAAAGAAAAAAGGGGAGAAAAAAGAGCATGAAAAGTTTTGAATGCGAAATAAAAATTAATTTTTCGATGGGGAAAAAACTGAATGAAAATTTAAAAAATACGGACATATACCTATACATAAATGTATGATTTAAAAGTTACATGACGTTAAAGAGGGTCGGGCTAACATTTATATAAATAATCGAGGAAACGTTTAGCGTCGTCGGAACGTTACATGTATGCAGCCTGTAACATTAAAAAAGGGAGTATTAACGAAGGCGTATTATCTGATGTGCTCGAGCCTAAGCAATGAATTATCGTTGCTCGATCGCGATAACTGTCGAATGTTTAGCCAACAGTTTCCTCTGGTTACCACGGAGCCCCCTCGTAATTTTCGACGGCGCTTAAAGGAACGCTCACACGCGAGAGCGAAAAGATAAAGAGAGACACGAGGACTCCTCTCGCCCAATGGCGTGGTGTGCCGGTCGGATAATCGAGCTCGCACATGTCGCTGGAATTTAAATATTGTAATTAGGAAGAAACCGCGGCGGCGATCGTTAATCGCGGACCCGATCGAGATGAGTCTCCTCAACGAGTTTCCTCGCTTTTTAAAACGTTTCGGTGTGCGAGCTTGAAGCGAGAGCATATGGCGAGACAATTACCGGTACAGAAAAAGAGAGAAAGAGAGAAAGAGAGCACAGGAACTCTTATCTTTCTTCTCGATCCTTGGCAATTTTTGAACGTAGCCCATTCCGCGAGAAAAGAGAGAGAGAGAGAGAGAGAGAGAGAGAGAGAGAGAGAGAGAGATTATAATTTTTAAAACGTTTTTAAAATACAAAGTTAGCAAGTTAATAAATCTTAATGGTATATGAATCCTGTTTCTTTCTTGCAAATTAAATTTGTTAGATCGAGATTAACCTCGTCGACCTGTTCCGACATATGTCATGTGATTAATTTAATTCAAAGTCATTTCTTGTATACGTGCTAATTAAATTTCTTGAACTCTTACCTTACCTTAACCGCTTACCTATATTTCTTTTGGTAATGACCAAAGAACGAACGAATTTGTTACAATTAAGAGATTTAATGATTTTAAGATCATTTTTTACTATCGATTTCGATTAGATAAGAGTCGTTCATGCGCGTACGTACTTACATATCTTGTTCACTTTGCATTTCCTTGAGATTTGTAGTCTGGTAGTGATAAATTGATAAAGTAGGTGACAAGTCGTTAAATCAGTCATGGCTACACAGTCATTGAGATACGATTGCATGCGAACTCGTACTTTTGCATGTATGCACTCGCGACAATAGATGAGAGAGATCGTACGTGTAAAAAAAAAAGAAGAAAAAAAAAAGAAACGAAAAAAATAATTAGAGAATAAGACATGGAATCGTTATTGCGATATGTACGTGCTCGCTGCGTACGCATACGCAGAGAGATACAGATATGCTTGGATCGTATTTTGATCGTTATCGAATAAACGAATCTTACGCGAGCGATGATTAGCACTTAAATTAAAATGTAAAATATCTCAGAATATTTTGATACGCATGCGGAAAATAGGATCGCATTGTGGTAAAGGCACGATGTTTCCAGTTTGTAGAATTCGTAACGAAAACTCGTCGAGCTGACGCGAACGCATTTTCGACGACAGTGTGGTATAAATCTAACCGAGTCGAGAAGGATGAGGGCCACTGTGAAGTTGGATTGTTTATCCTTCCTGCGGACGTAACAATTTGCGTTAGTCTAAATCGCCAACCATATTCCCAAGCACCTAACACGTATTCTGTATCTCTCTCTTTCTCTCTCTCTCTCTCTTTCTCTCTTTCTCTCTTTCTCTTTCTCTCTTTCTCTCTCACTAATTCTGACACTGAGCGTGCGTGTATTATTCGCTTCTCTTTCTCGCCCTTTCTCGCAGCATTACCAGCATACTATGCGACCATCGTCGCCACCACTGGCAGCGCACTTTCAAAGCAGTTTCAGGCATAATCTGGAATTGCGATCTCGTGCGCGCTAAACGCGCGATTGCACGCGAAAGAAACGGATGTTCGCTCGGGGTCTTTGACGTCACCTGCGAGAGAACGCTTTTTGATCGTTGAAGAGGAAAAAGTGAGAACGGGTGAGGGTAGTTAGGGGATGAAGGAATAAAAAGCGTTACGCTTTTTGTCCGAGGTGTTGTAATTTCGAAGAAAACACTGCTGAATCGAAAAGCATGAATTGAAAACAGAATTTAGAGATTTTTATATATAAAGCTGTGAATAAATATATATAATGATGTTTTAAATATGAAGAGTTATAATTATGAAAAGTTTAAAGCTCCTAGTATGAAACTGTACTTAAGAAACTAAGTGTTTCTTTATATATATATATAACTGTATTAAACTGGTTGGGACCAAATTAATACCACGTATTACTCAAGTCAAATAGATGAAAAAAGTTCAGGTGAAGTTATATTCAAAAATGTTTTATTGAAAAGACACAGGCTTTTAAAGATACTTAAGATTTATTGTGGCAATTATAAAAAATGTTCAAATTAGTGATTGCCGAATTTTTTTTCTTTCTTTTTTTTCGCATACGTATTATAATTTCCAATGATAATTATTGTTTACAGAAGATGAACTTTGGGAATGTATTCAAAATGCATTCACTATTATTATTAGTATAAGTTTGGTATGCATATATATATAAACTATAAGTATGAAACTCTAAGTATGAGATTCTAATCGTTCGTAAAAATCAAAATATATAGTTCTAAATACTCTAAAGTTGCGAATATGAATCTCTTAATATAACTCTATATATGAAGGATTACATATGAAACTTTAAGTATAAAATTCTAACAATAAGTATGAAATTCAAAGTTCGAAATACGAAGAAATCTCTTTTAAGTTCTTGATCGAACGTAAAAGGATATCCATCGGTGAAGGAGAGAGGCAATTTCGAGAAAATCGTCAGGGTATGCTGTTTCTTTCAAAGTCGGTCCGAGCGATGATGGATGAAGAATCATTTAGGGGATAAGTTAGTTGGGTCTCGCGGGGAAGGACTATTAATTACGTGAAAAGGGACCGCGTCGAGAGTATATATGAGCGGCGAGACTAAAAAGGGCGAACGATTAGATATTTTCGTACACATAATGCGTAGCTAGGATTTAACAGGTGAGTAGAGTCTTATTTTAATTGAACGATAACTTCGTAACAGTGAGAAAAATTTCGCAGCATAAAGTCTATCTCTCTCAAGTGAAATATTAATTAGTCAATCGATAATACCAATGTATTACCTGATCTTTCATCATCAATATTAATAATACTAATTTTCATTTTTGTAACATGCAAAATTCGTTCGGTAGTTACGACTTTCTTTCTCTGTCTCTTCCTTTTTCTCTTTCCGCACCTATTTTACATGTTGAAAAGTAAGAAAGGTAGCCGATATGCAATTATACCAAAGTCGGTAGCTAAATTGGAGTCAGTCCAAGAAGGGCAGTTGGCTATCCAATATCCAGGATGCCGTGACGGTGGCAACGATGAGGACGCCGGCTACGGTAGTTTCAGAACGTCGTTGGCCGAGCATTGTGTCGTGAGTGGACAAGATGATCGGCACTCATTTGTTTCCTAAAGGGGTCGAGGAGAAGAAAGAGGAAAAGAGAAGAAGGAAGGAGAAGAACAGTGCCGGAGAAAGAAGGAGAAGAACGGCAGCAACGACGCAGCTTGCCTGTAATTTCGTACGTCAGCGCCGAATATTAATTCGAATTCCTTCGTTGCTGGCTACGATGCTTGGACGATGGAAAAGAAGAGAAGCGGAGGAAACGAGAAGAAGGAGGTAAAGGAGGTGAACGAAGAGGCGGAGGAGGGACACTTTTTGTCCGGTAAATGAAATATCTTCGGTAGCCAGGCTTCCTGCGGCGATCACGTTCGCTTCCACAGGCTTTTGTGCCAGGCTGGGATTCTTTGGGGACTCCCCGTCGCGGATAAGTGGAATCATTTCAACGATCCACGAAGATCCAAGCCCGCCTTCGATCGCTATACACTCTCTTTCTCTTTCTCTCTTTCTCTCTCTTTCTTTCTTTTTCTATTTCTTTCTCTATGTCTCTCTCTCTCCCTTTTTCGATACTAAGCCGACTCTCGCGCGCTATCTGCCTTTAATTAAACACCTAATCGACGAATCGCCTCAGGACTATCTTCTCGACGCCACAAAGTGGAGGTATCTATATGTCGATATCTTCGAGGATCGGATTAATTCGTGAAGCACGCGATCGTCTTTTACAAGGATCGCGCGATGTTAATAAGAGAAAGAGAAAGAGAGAAAAAGGAGCATCTGCGTGTGGCTCGTAAGGTAATCTTCGAGAGACTAAAAAATCGAGCCACCCTCCAATTCATCGGCCCTTTCTTATCGACCCTTTCTCTTTCTCTCTCTCTCTCTCTCTCTCTTTTCTTCTTTATTTTTCCTCTCACGAAAAAGATAAGAAAATACCAAGCAAGAACACGATGCGACAGCAGCTGTTGCGCTTTTATATCTGCTACATACTCTCTTCTTCGGTGTGAAGAGAGCAGCCTTGTGGACACTTTAAGTTTATACGAGTCTGGTCGTTAGAGAGAACAGGTCGATCGCGGCAGATATCAGAAAAGCACAACATCGCCACGCATATAGTGAATGGCCGCACCAAAAGGGAGGACGAGAGATAATTAAGGTGCTATGTAGTAAATATTCGCTTTAACGGTATGCGTGTTAAACTGCGTACGCACGCGTCTATATACTTAACGCATCTACCTATGTGTATGTAAGTATATATATCTCTGTGTGTGTGTATATATATACATGTGTGTGTATATATATGTATATTATATCGTCGTGGCTCTACGCGACGAACGTATCGAGGCCGAGTACGTAACTCTGTGACGCGTATTGATGATGGTAGTATTGCCGTTCTTTCAACTACAGCGTTCTTCTTCCTTCTTTCTTCTTTCTTCTCGTACTCGTTGCAAGCTATTAGGAAAGCGATGTATAAGATGGAGATAGATTGTTTAACGATAATAAAGAAAAAGGTCCTTACGATCGAATTCATTTCGTGATTTACAATAATTCATCGAGATAAAAGTCTCTATAAATTGTAGATGAATTAGTTCGAATATATAATACAAAGTAACGGATGTACGCTATCAATGCATCTAATTTATGGACGTTTTGTCAATAAAAAGAAAAAGGAAAAGCCAACTGCATAACTAAAGAAGATGAAAATTACTATGTTGTATGATTAAGAACAACTGCGTCCGCTATGAGCGGAGAATTAATATAGATTTAAAAGAATCTGTCCTACGTCCACTTCGTGCCAGCGATAAAGGCACTGACACTCGTTCCTCGAAAGGTGTGCACCGGGTATACACGCATACAGGGGCGTATCACCCACACAGAAAGGAGTACATAACACCGTGACACATATTGATGATGGTAGCACTGCTATCTTTTAACTATCGCTCTTCTTCTCTTTCTCGCTCACTCTTTTTCGTCCTTCTCTTTCTTTTTTTCTTTCCTTCCTTCCTTCCTTCCTTTCCTTTCCTTTCCTTTCCTTTCCTTCCTTCCCTTTCTACCTCCGATGAGCACATTGCCAGAAGAGATGAGTGAGAATGCGAAGATAGAGAACGGGTGGTAGGTATATTAGGAGCTAATTTGGCAGCGTGCCGGTTGTTAATTTTAATTACAAAAATAATCCGACAAAAATAATCCTGCGTCCATTTCAACCCCCGTAACCCTGAAGTCATATAAACGAGCACTGATGAGATTCTGTATTACGAATTTTGCTCTTGGCAGCGAAATTTCTTCTCCCGGCGTTCAACCTCGGCGTTAACGATGCCGAGGTACGTACTTAGGTACTCGAACTTCTTGCACGATTTACGATCTACGAGTAAGTCTGAGATCGTTTCGATGCAATGATCGGAAGTGAGTCAGAAACAACGATTTACTTGTTGAACTATATATATATATCGATTATATTTGCCTTTTATCGTCGTCTATTCGCGTGCAATTTTTCTCGACAAATTTTTCTTCTCTCTCTCTCTCTCTCTCTCTCTCTCTCTCTCTCTCTCTCTTCTTTTTGCTTTTTCTATCTCTTTTTTTTTTATTCTTTTTGTTTTTCTTGAAGAGAGGAGAAGAGAAGGAAGAGGAAAAAGAGAGTGGAAGGACGTAGTCCTCCGTTCGCGCTACTCTCCCGCTATGGAATAATTTGTCAAACTTGTCAAGGAGACAGCGGTGCGAGCGTCGCGCTCGGCCTAATGAAGCGTCACGAAATTCCGCTGCGAAACACGTTCACGATTTATCCGGCCCATTGCACCCCGACTAGCGCGCACCATGAGAACGGTCTTATTTCACGGAACGTTACGACATTCTCAGCTTGTTTCTCCGTCCTCGAGGAAAGCACGAGCACGCGTTTTTACGCTAAAAAGTGTTAGCCAAGAAGAAAACTCGGACTGGACGACGACAAAATATGTCAGAAACTAGAAATATATATATATATATATGTGTGTTTGTACGTGTGTCCGTATGTATGTCTGTATATACACTTATATATATACATCTATATGTAATATGTGTGTGTATGTTGGTTATATGTATTTTATTTTATACACTTATATAGGGTCATCGAATAAACGTGATATAACTTTTGAAAAACGTTGAAACAAATTATAAAGATACAAACTTTTTCTTAATTTTATTTATGATAATATTAATATATTATATGTATTCTTGATTTTCTATTAATTTGTATAGTATTATCAACTAATAATAAATAAAATATAGATGTATATGATATATAATGTTACTTTTTTCAACTTTATATAGATCATAGATTTTATATAATCTTTCTTTGTTGATCATTATATATAAACTTTATTACATTATATACAAATTATTATATATACTGTAAATAAGATATAATCTGTATATAATACAATTTTATTGTATCAGATAGTCGAGAAATAAATTTATTTTATAAATATCATAAATATTATACATAATCTTAATTCCATATTAATACTTATATACTACGATCAAATAATTGTAAATAAGGTAGAATCTATATCGAGCTGATATAAAAAAATTGTATTTATCAATTTATTAATTTACTTTCTCAAAAAAAAAAATTAGCTTCTTTTCCAATCGTACTGCGATTATTGACTTACCGTGTATACATAAAGTACACACACATACATAGAGTAGATATATAAGAAAAAAAGAGACAGAACATGTCCACATTTTACCAAGACGAATCGTTAAACGTGCGAATACTCGACTCCTCGTCGTCTTCCCCTTTTTCTTCCTCATAGTCGTCTCCTTCTTGTCTTCCTATCTTTCCAATCGTAATGACTCTATCCACGTCCTCAAACGTATACCGACGTCTTATCGTACTCCCGACAATGACCGGAACATCATCCGTTCGTATAAAACCCCTTTGAACATTGTATATTCCTTTCTACAGAAAGAAATTAACAATTCCCCAACGACATAAACAAATATTTATTAGCGTAGATATCTATACGAATCCTTAGGTAGCTCGGAACACCTTGTACAAAAAAAAAAAAAAAAGAAAGAAACCAAAGATTTCACGAGCCAAATAAAAAATTAAATATAACGTTAAGAATCGCTGAGTTGAAAGCAGAAGCAGCTGGACTTAAGTGAAATTAATTGGTTCCGATAAGTTAATATAAAGAAGGAGAGAGAAACAGAAAGAGAGATAGAAGGAGAAAAAGTTATCGAACATCGTGAACCATAAGAAGACGAGCAATATACAAGAGATGGCCAGAGTCCATCGCGTACCAATGATTTTACGTGCGTATGCGTTCGCATGAACGCAAGGCTTGCCTCCAGCATGATCTTCCACATAAAGGACTGGCTCTAGAGATCGCCTTTATGATGCAAAGAAGGCATGCATTAACAGCCGACAATGCTTCTCTTTCCCCTTCTTCTTCTTCTTCTTCTCTTTCTCTTTCTTTTTATTATCTGTCTATATCTTTTCTCTCTCTCATTCTCTCTGTCTCTCTCTTTATCTTATTCTCCACCCTCTTCCTCAAGTTTCTTTTCCACTGGTAACAGGCTCGTTAGAGTAATAACCCTAATTACAGATCGTTCGAGTACACCTTCTCACCTTTTCGAATGCTTCGAACAAGCCCGTCGTCTCGCCATAGTTAGACACTTCGTCTCATCTTCCAACCTCCATATTCGCTTCCTTCTTTGAACGACTGCACTCATCAACTGGACGAATCGCAACGAGAATCGAAAGTTTCGGTTAACTTGCATTCGGTGCAAAACGAACTTGAATAAGATAAATCGAGTAAATGCATTATTTATACACGCTTTCCAATGTCAATTTATCATCGTAATAGAAGTTACGATTAAAAAATACGGTTTTCATAACTACGAGTACTAACTAGACGCGATATTTATTTTTTTTAATTTTTCATTAAAATAAAGAAACTTTTTCATATCTATAAAAATAATATCTCGGTTGTAATAAGTATTGATTATTGAAACAATATTATTTATTTTGTTTCAAATATTATTATTGTTATCGAGAAGAATTTTATATTATTTATGTTATTATTACTATGATTATTATTATGATTATTATTATGATTATTATTATTATTATTATTATTATTATTATTATTATTACTACTTCATTTTGTTTCAAATATTATTATTGTTATCGAGAAGAATTTTATATTATGTATGTTATTATCACTATGATTATTATTATGATTATTATTATTATTATTACTACTACTACTACTATTGCTGCTGCTATTATTATTATTATTATTATTATTATTATTATTATTATTATTATTATTATTATCATTATCATTTTCATCATCATTATTATTATTTATAAAAAAATATTATTATTTTCTCGAAAAAACAAAATCTCTTTCAAACGATCGAAAGCCTTTTTTCGTGGCTCATTCGGAGAGACATAATGGTAACGAGAGGTAAAGTGGTGATGTTCGTTCACTAAGGAGGACGTGCCGCTGGCTAGGTGCGCAAACAATTCGCCTTAAATCCAATTAAGTCGAGCTCGAGCCGGCCGGCGGTCGCAACAATAACACTTTGCCCTTTACAATGCGGTGGCGCGGTTGCTTAATACTGCGTGCGCCACGCCCCCGCACAGTCAACTTCCCCTACTTCGGTTGCTGCCGGTGCCCTTTTGTTTCGCGGTTCATTTGTCTCTCCTTCCACTCCACCCTCTCTTTCTCTCTCTCTCACTCTCTCTGTCTCTGTTTCTCTCTCTCTCTCTCTCTCTCTGTCTCTCTCTCTGTCTCTCTCTAGCAATACTTGGTTCAGCCCACAGTTTCGATGGGGTCCTTCGACCGTAGCAGCCACTACTATATACATATATAGCTTCTCTTCGACTAGTAGCCTCCGAGAGAAAGCCCATAAAACGATAAATTAAACAGCACTGTGTAAGAAGTACCGTAAAAGTCATCGTTCATGCTGCGATACGCATTAACGTCAATTGACGGGAAAAATGTCACTCCTTTTTCTTTTTTTCTCTTTTTTTCTTTTTCGAGATGCATTTTCTACGTTTCCACGAAAGCTAGGAAATATCGAATAGTTTCTTAGAAAATAGATTTTATCCAAGGGAAGTTTAGAATTTTTATCAAAAACTGTTCAAAACAAAAATATATTCGTGCGATCATTTTTTTTTTATTTTCTTTCTATTTATTTATTTTCCTTTCTACGATTGTTAGTAATCGTTCGATTTCTCGTGTCTATCCTTCGTATAACGATCTACAGATCTACCGGCATTTAATTTCCGAGGTCAGGACGAGTCTCCCTCCCCTAGAAGAAAAGAAACAAAAAAGGAAAAGAAAAACGAGCAGAACAAAATAGAAATAAGAAGAAAAAATATAGAAAAAGGGTAGAAAAAGAGAACATATCCAGACGACCCATTACTAGCAATAAGAAAGATATCCACTCGAAGAAATTCCACGGCGAGATGCAATCGTCTATGATTGGTCAAGATCGACGCGATCGAGCGAGTTTTCACGATCATCTTTTTCGTTCCCTAGTCCGATGATCGTTCGATCGTCGCGAGAAGCTCCTCTCATCGAGTCAAACGCGATGTGTAATTGTCTCTCTCTCTCTCTCTCTCTCTCTCAATCTCTCTCAATCTTTCTCTCTTTTCAACCTTCTCCACTCTCTTTTTTATCCTCGGTAATGATGGAATGATCCGAAGCATTTCATTTCTGGCTCCGTAGTCCCGTTTTCGATGCGGGGGAGGAATCTCTACGCCTCGAATAGGGCGAGTCTGTTGAAATGACAGTAATATCGTGCTCTTGTGCACCACAGCCTGATTATAGCCCACTTCCTGCCGCGTAAACAACGGTCTCGGGACAGCCTCTTTAATGGCCTTTACCCACTCCCCCCTGTCCCCTCCTTAACGAAGTATCTTGGGGTGGTACGGGGTAAATTGCACTCTTTCGACCCATCCATCCCCGATTTCGTCGTTTCCTGAGAACCGTTCTTCCCTATCTTTCTTTCTTTCTTTCTTTTCTTTTATTTTCTTTTTTTTGTTTATTTTTGTTTATTATCATTTTCTACTTTTCTTCTCCTTTTAATTTTAGGAAAGGATTTGGATGTATCGCGATAAAAATTATACGCGATCCATGCAACGTGTAACTATGTAATTATTGAATTCCAAGTGAAAACTTTCGCGGAAGTAGATATGATAGTTACATTTGGAATCTCGCACGACAGCTGTGACGAGACTGCACGTTGCAATTCCAAAGTCCAATTACGCACCGAGAGGGAGACTGCGGTGGTCGTGTCGTGCACAACCCACCGGAGTATATATCCCGCGAGAGTAGCAAGGAGCTTAAAGGTGGAACCAAGGCTAATGAATTGTGTTTCATTTCAGTTGCTCCGAAACATGTAATTTCGCGACTGTGAGCCGATTTAATTAGGCAAAGACATCTGTAAGCAGTGACTCTCAAACTTGTTTCCCTTTGAAATACGAAAATTCTTTGGCACTAAGAAATAATTTCATTTGACATCCAAACATTTTCAATAAGGAGATCGTTATTATTTTATTCAATCGTAGCTCGATGAAATATATTTGTAGAAATATATAAACGATTTATCAGGCCAGAAATATTTTCTCTGTTCCCTTATAATCTCCTAATAATTTCGTTCGTTAAGAAAAATAAAAAAGTAAATATAATCTTTCTATCTATTAGCTCCAAACGCGTCCCGCGCATACAGTTTCAGATCTTATCATCTATCGTATTGCTATAAGCTTAGACATCACAGATATACGTACATGGGAACAAATGAAAACATTATTAACTATAATATCGATGCCAGGGATATCATCGAATATAAAGAAATTATTAAAAAGATCGTTGTACTATTGTATTGCAGCAAGAGGTACTAAGGACGCATTGACGAGAGTTAAGTATTACGAGTATCACGAGAATGTAAATCGAAAGTAGGCATAATAGTTTTCATAGGAGAACATTATCCCTATTATCCACTTTCCTCCTTACCAATCGCAAAATAATCGTTCTGCTCATTACTCATGGCCAACACTGTCTATGTAGTTATATTCATAAGAAGTTATCTCTTCTCCTTGATTCCAGGAATTTATTAAATTTCCTATTCGAGCACGCAAACTTCGTTGTACATATATGTATATATATATATATATATATATATATATATATATATATGTATACTCAGGTACCTATCTACCTGCATACGTAGATAAATACATAGGAAAAAATTTTCTCTGTTCACGATAAAGACGAGACGAGGGTCACGCGTATCGATAAAAACAAATTATCGAATAGTCGAATTAACGACGCGTACGAAAGAGTTAAACGAGTATCAAAGAATTTATAAGTCTCATAGTGTAGTTCGTAAACGAAAAAATTCACTTTATGATGCGTCAAATCCGATAACGAATACCCGATTATACGACTTAACGATCCGTGAACCAACGAATCGGTTGAAACCCATGAATGGATATTCGTTTATGGAACTGATTTACGATCTCGAAGTTAGAAAAATATCGATCATTCCACTCGCGTATTTCGTTCGTTTCATTTTATGAGACTCGCGAGAACTATCGACCGATTTATTCATCGACCGAAAAAAAAGGAAAATAAAAAAAGAAAAATGTATAAGAAAGGGAAAAAAGGTTTGCAAAAATACAAATAAAGTTGCGGTAATTTCGGCAAAAGTAAAAGTGTCGAGTTGGTTAAAGGTTTTAGAAAAGACCTTTCAGAGGATAGAGGCTGAGGGCTTCGCACAAATTGAAGTCGTCTAAAGTTGCTTGCGGTGTGCGGTAAAAGCTGTATGACAAATCGACCACCGTTAGTTGGACAAATGTTAGCTAGATCCTGTGGCCATTGGAATCGAAAATTTGCAATCCTTTATTTAGTCAACAAGGTGAAGGGACACCCGGTTCCTCCTTTTGTAACGACACCCTCCATTAGGCCGTAAATTCCTTAAGGCAAACTCGCGGTTCTTCGTCCCTGGAGAATTTTTTCGCTCGAATTTGTCGATCTTTCAACGATTTGTAACGGCCAGAAACCGCACGAGAACAGTTCCTCTCTTTCTTTCTATCTCTGTCTTTCTTTCCCTTCGCTCTTTCTTTTTTTTTTCTTTGTAGTCAAAGAAGCGGCATATTAGTAAGTTTCTCTGAACTATCATAAAAAGAACTTTTCATGGAAATTCCGTTGAAAAAGATCAACGAATACCCTTTAGATTTGATTATCGGACACTCCCTTTGAAAATTTACATGGTTTTACGTGCGTAAGACGGTAAGCAGTGCAAGAGTTAAGAGAAAATAAAGTAAGAAAATGAAAGAAGGTTTGATAAAGCAAAACGATAAAAATCAATGTTTTTATTTTTCTTCCTTTTTCTTGTCATTTCCCTTCGATAAATCCAAGCATGGTATGCCCGAGGTCGTTCTTATAATCCTAACAGAATCCTTTGGGTTCCGGTGTCCCGCGTTATGCTAATGCCCTAATCGTTTGGGACAGCTCGACACTTATCTTTCTTCTCGTAAATAGGCGAGGACGAGTGTGCCGGTTTCTCGAGACGATCTCTCGTATCACCATTTCACGTTGTATATATACGTGTGCACTGGCAGGGATCACCAAAGTGATCATGCTTTTCTCGGATCGAGGCTCGTGTTACGGGATCTCCGTCCTTTCCAGTTCGTTCGAGCAGATTTCTTGCATGATCGCACCCGAATTCAGATTTAAACCAGACACGAGGACATCTTCCGCACCATCGGTATATTTCTCCGTTGACAACCAAGTTAATGACGCTCGTTAAGTTCGTTTATGCCGGGTATTATCGGATCTCTTTAAAGCAATGTCGAAATCCTTAGAAAAATCGACTACAATCGACTTTAATTATTTTTATTTCAAAAATAGTTTAAATCAATAATTTTTTATTCGAATCTTTTGAGTAACAAATCATAAAGATTTGTTTTTGTCGGATCTTAATACGGAATGTCATCGTCACGCGGTACTGTAGTCCTTGTCCAAAGCTCCTCCAATAGAGTCGATAAACGTTTTGAAGTTATTAAAATCGCAAAGGTATGTGGGTCATTAAGGTGGAATTTCGCATACCATCGCAGAATCCTTTTTCCTTCGTGTAATTCAAGGATTTCATAATGCAGAAGGAGACACCACGTCGTAGTGGAAGCCTCTTATGGAGTTCCTTGGACTCATCCTTTCGGAAAGGACAGCGTGGACCTCCCACGTTGGAAATACGATATGCGAGACCCGGGTGACGATCCCGATCGCTAATTGACCGTGCCGGCCACGTCGATGATCTTTTAAAAACACCCGCTGTATCGTTGATCGCTACGAGAGACGTCGGACATGGTATCTTCCTTATTGGATATCCTTTAATAAAGAATCGAGCACGCGTGATATATTTCCATTTGATTTCGATCTTCTTCTTGGCTTTCTTCTTTTTCTTTCTTTTTCGTGTTTCTTTTTTTTCCAAAAGTCCTTCGAAATAGATACAAGAAAACAAAGGTGAAAGAGATTGAACGTTTTCAAGGACACTATAGCGTTGCGGCCAACACGGTAGCAGAACAGATCCAAGAAATACAAATTCCGGCGCAATCACGACGAATTACTCGACTGATTGGATCGTTTATGTTGATCCTTTGATCTCACTCTTCCCCCGCAGTTACACGATGGCCCTTGAAATCGTGTAGGAATCCGTTAGGAGAGCTTATCATTGGCTAAATAAGGTTGGAATAAAATAAGGATCTTTGGCCGTTCGCGGATCGGACTGCGGTCAGGGAGAATCAGGCAGCGAATTACCGATATGATTGCTACTGAAATATTCCAGCCGACAAAGCTCCAAGTGCTCGACTCGACTCGGAAACTACTTGGGCGAGATCGTCCTAATGTTCGTTCAGCAAATCTTTTTGCTGACTCTTCATCGTGCTAAAAACTGTTTCGTTCTAAACGTCTTTACGAGGTTCACTCTTCTCATCGACAAAAATATAAGTTTTTACGATGAAATGATAAAAAAAAGAAAAATCGAGATGGATGATCGAGATCTAACGTATCTAAACTCGAGCTAACAAACTCGAACTTGTATATTTCTATAATCAAATAGGTATGTTCGTATAATCGAGCCTTCTTACGGCTTCGAAATAAACTAATACTTTGATTTTGAGCGGCTTCTGCATCGATCCGTTGAAAAGTCTACTAACGAACGTAGGAACCAGTTGTTACCAGCTATATATTTAGATATCTGTGTATATCTAAGGTATATTTATAAAACTATGTTTTACAATCGCGTGTAAATTACGGTCTAAGGTTCAAACAACATTGAACAATGAAAGAGTGACCTGAAATATGAAATTCCAGTTTAATCGCAATCATCGGCCTTGAATGTAACAACCCTTCGACAACATACTTCATTTCATCATCTCGCAAAACGATAAAGATCGTACAGTTATGTGAGAACGATTTTCTACTCGCTATCGTTACATGTATGAATACATGTTATGTATATATATATATATATATATATATATATACTTTTATATTTAGATTATATATATATATATATATATATATATATATATATATATATTATGTAGACTTGCCTTATTATCTCGTCGCGGAATAATCTCTCGCATTGTTGGCCGACTGTTAAATGAGAGCAAACGACTGTAGAACATAGCTACATCGGCTACGAAGCATAACTCTCTCGCGGTGAATTAACACGAGCATAAATTCCCATAGACACCTTCTTAATCGTCCTGTTCCTCTCTACACCTGCCTCCTTCAAGGGTACGCATTTGCATCGAGCTAGTTACGTACCGTATCGCTTGAGATACCACGGGGACGTAACCGACAATGCGTTTATATCTACGCCAACGTAATCGTGCTTCTAGGCGAATAACCACAATCCAATTTAATTGCAAAATTACAAATTGATATCTTGTCATTTCTATAGAATCTCAGAGATAAAATTTTTGTATCCTGTCAAGAATGATTTATTTCTTCTGACTTTAACAAGATCCTACAAGACAGATATTTACATATTAGATAATCACTAACATCAATAACATATTTTTTACGAGATAAATATTATATTGTAAATAATTAAAACAAGGACTTTCTTATAAAAAATAAATAAATAAGTAAATAAACGAATAGATAAATCAAATATATCGGCCACGTAATAAAGAAGTTAAGAATAATAAATTTTTTTTAATTTGAAAGTTCGATATTTATAGAAAATGGAGTAAGATAGAAAGAGAAAGAGGGAGAAAGGATTGAATTCAGGGCGAAGAAGACGAAGAGAAAATAGGAAGAAGGAAAGAAAGAAAGAAAGAAAGAAAGAAAGAAAGAAAGAAAGAAGCCGCGAGCGAGAAATTAGCGCGGCCAGTCGCCAGAGTTTAAGCGCGGAAACCCCGCGGGCAGGAGAGCGGCGGAGGATTTCTCGTGGTGGGAGATGGATTCGCGGCAAAGTTGGTGCGGAACGATGGCAATTAATAGCAGGAGCTATAGGGTGCCTGCGGAAGTAAAAATAAAATGGCACGAAGCGTGCCCCTTTGGCGGCACTCCGCCGAGTCATTAAGCGCTTCGAGGGAAGGGGTGCATTGTATAATATCTCGGTGCGTTACCAACGAAGAATGAGAAAGACAGAGAAAGAGAGAGAGCTTTGCATGCGCTCACACGAACACGAAAGGTATCGCGTTGTTAAATCATACTTAAGAAACGATTGAAATAATGAATTTTTTCGGAATTTCATCGATCGAATATAACGTTACTACACGTTGTTAACAATTAAATTTATATATTTATTAAACTTTTTGAAAATTATCATAGGTAAGATTTCATTTTATAGAAAAAAAATTATCATCGGTGAATTTCATTGTAAATGAAAAACATCAAGTTAAATGTACGAAATGTGATAAATTGATCCGACCTAATTGATGCTGTGTCGTTTGGAATCATTGTAAAAATTAATTATTACAATTTTTGTTTTATTATAAATAACAAAACAAAATTGTAATTAAGTTTCTTTTTCTTATCGGTTTTTTTAAGATAATAAATTTGTATACTTATTATAATGAAATTTCATCCATCATAACGTTAACGTAACAATTTTATTGTAACCAAATCTTTTAACAATTAAATTAATTTAAATCGATATATAATTAAAACGTTCGTAGTCCACATTTACGTTAACGTCGAGTAATTTTTAATAAACGTTTCTGATTCAAAAATAATTAGATTTAAAAATTAATTTCTACTTTTAATTTAAACTTATAACGATCTTCTTTTCTCTCGTATTTCTATAGAAAAATTTATTGTAACTTTGAGTAATTTTTCAAACAAGCATCAAGATCGTACGTGTACACCGTAAGTAAGTATATACGTATGTATAAGTATAGTAGATAGCTCTTATTTCTCTCAGACAAATGATATACCTACCTACTATTTGTTCTCTTCTCGATAATGCCTCGGCAATATTTCGAAATTAGACTCGCGCGATCTAAGAGCAAGTAGGTATCTAGTAGATATATCGAGTCGGTTCATCGATTGAGAAACGCCTCATAATTTTGCAGCTATAATGTACGTATAGCTACGTTAGACGTCGACTCGTATCGAGACACACTAGCTACGAATGAACAAACGATACCAACGAACGAATGGACGGACAGAGGACGGTATTAATCTAACGTGCGCGCGCGAGCACGCGCTAAAGAGTAAGCGAGCGAGAGAGAGAGAGAGAGAGAGAGAGAGAGAGAGAGAGAGGGAGCGGGAGCTAGAGAAAGAGAGAGAATTCGAGCGATAGCTCGTGATTAGCGAAGGGAACTTCGTTTAATGAAGGTAATTAAGTTTTTCTGCATTTCGAAGTCACCGCCATCGCTGCGCATGATGGATGCTTTGTCCGATACGTACGAAAGTGGTAGCATGAAAGGAAGGAGGCGGTCAAACCGATCAAGCGGACGAATGAAAAATTAGCCCTTTGAAGGAGAGAGAGAGAGAGAGAGAGAGAGAGAGAGAGAGAGAGAGAGAGAGAAGACGTTTTTGCGCCTCGAGCCGTAACACCACCGACGATTCCATCCCCCTCGAGCGAGACTTTATCCGCCACCTTAAATGTGCCACATGATGCGAGTTCTCTTGATTAGAAAACAAAACAAAGAAAGAACAAAAAAGGAAAAAAAAGAAAGAAAGAAAAATGGAAGAAAAGTCGCAAGCGTAAACTCGCGATGATCGATGCTCCAAGAAATTGTAAAACGATTAAGATTCCACAGAACGAACAGAGAAATCGAATCGGAATCGATCATTACGAGCATTAAGACGCTGTAACATCGAAGTATAAGTCATCTAATGATCACCGATAGGCCAAGGACGTAACGACGAACTATAAGCGAACGTGTTGTTACAGAGACGGAGATACTCGCACGATGAACTCCTCTCTTTCTCTTTCTTTCTCTCTCTCTTTTAGTTTCTTCAAAGCCATAGCTATATGATTGCCGACGGAGCCTTCCTCGAACGGATTAAAACGATTACGGAGATTGAGAAACGAGATGGACGAAGAAGAAATAGTAGAGGAGAAGAGGGTGGAAGTAAGAATCGTGAAAAAGGGGGAAGAGGAAGCCACGGAATTCTCATTCGATGCGATTACGTCATTAGTAGAAACGATTCTTAACAAGAGAAAGAGAAAGAGAGAGAGAGAGAGAGAAAGAGAGAGAAGAAGAGGGTAGAAAAAGAGAGAAATATGTATTGAAGATAATACACGTATACGAAACTGAAGAGTTTCACGAATTACCGATCGGTTTTCAACGATACCAATATCGTTCCATGGCAAGAGAAGATGTCAGAGTTCGGTAAATTCTACCGTCGATATTATGTTTATTTCTATTTTCAGAATAAGTATTATGACTACGTAAGTACGTGACGGTATGCCGACCGCTATCATTTTATCAGTCACGTAGAGGAGATAGAAGTCAACCCGTTGGTGTATGCTAGAATACGTAGAAAATGTACATTAATTGAAATAACAACGATGAGAAAGAAAAAGAAAGAGAGAGAGAGAGAGAGAGAGAGAGAGAGAGAAGAGAGAAAAAGAAAGAGAGAGCTTGCAGGAGCAGTTTTAAAGAACTCGGCAATTTAAGTAATACCACCAAGCATGATGCATCCCCCATGATTCTATCCTCCGGTCTTCTCCTCTTTCTTTTCGTTTACCGTCGGAATGATCATCGTTATACCGCTGAAATGCGTTATTGAATTGTCCGGAGTATTATCGAGGCGATAGACGATTCACGCCGATACGTGTATGAATCGTAGTTTTCCAGTTGGAAGTAATAACGCGTGAGTACGAAAGAGATAAAGAAAGAGAAAGAGAAAGAGAGAGAAAGAAATATGTACCTATGTATACGTATGGTCGATACGTTATTAGTTTTAAATATGAGATCTCAATCGCATCTCGCCAAGTTTTCCAAGGCGGTGCATAATATACGGACGGGATATCTACGCTTATTAAATTTCCTGTTAGCTTTCCTTTCGTGGGACGCTTGTCCTGTTAAGGCGGTGTTCTTGATACGCTCGATACTCAACTGCTAGCGTTGAAGCCTGATCCTGCTTGCAAGATCATAAAAATGGTATATTGCCGGATCGGCGGATTCATCGATGAGATAGATCCGACGGACCAAGGAAGGGACCGGTTAAAAGCGGAATGCGGTCTTGCCGCAAGAGGACTTTGTAACCGATCGGCCAATCGGCTCTCTCACCGGCTTGCGCAATACACCGATGAAGGAGACACGATATCGATGCACACCCCTTTGGTTTCAGCTTGTGTACACGATCCTGGCCACACACTGTGAACTTCAGACCACAGTAATTTAGCCGGCGAGCCATTGTACCTTACAACTTCAAATCACAATTAACTTCTATGCGGAGTTACAATTAGTATCTATCTATAAGTGTAGGGTAACCGTAAGATTTTCTTAATCTCGATCTTATTAAATTAATTTTAGAAATTAAAAGAGACGTTAAAAAATTTATTTTATCGATCATACCGATTAATTTATAATATAAAATTTAACGTTATGGTATATATTAACTAATATTTAACAAGAAGTTATATATCATTTAAATGTATTAATACCGTCACACACATACACACACATGTATATATATGTACTAACACATGTGTATACACCGTTTGAACACTCTGGTCACATCAGTTACACGACATCGTCTATCTCCCTTCCTTCTTCTTCCCCTTTGAATGTTCTCCATTTCGTATGGACTTGGCCACACGTTACGGGCTTCAAACCACAGAGCCTAACGTTCCCATATGTATCATATGTTATATCCTACCGCGCATCGACACGTACACGCACGCGTGTCGATTCTCACGCATTTGTGCACGTAAGACGTCGCTTAAACTTTAAAAAGCTGATACGGTAACGTTTATACCATTTATCACGATCGAAAGATATATTGTAAAAACTAACAATCGTATACGACAATCGATAAATAATATAAATAAATCAAATATTATCGATAAATGATCGGCAATAATTAAATACTTTCCTTTCCACAGATCGATTCGAGTTAGATTTCAACGATTAAATTTTCGACGGAACTTTTTCAGTTGAATTTTTTACGAGTAGAATTTTCGAAAGAAAATAAATAATATAGTACTATAGGAAAAGATAGACAGGAAATCGTGGCGAAGGCACACTAACTGCTACAGAACAGGCTGCGGTCTTTGCGGCGTTATATTCGTTTACCTTGCGTTAATCATGGCGTTTTATGGTAATTCAATATCGTCCTTCCCGAGCGTCCGCCCCACCCATTCTCGGTTCTGACTTTGCAATCGATCCTATCGCGTCGATACGAATCCCGCTGCACCAAGAGAGAGAAAGAGAGAGAGAGAGAGAGAGAGAGAAAGAGAGAGAGACGAAGAGAGAGAGGATCGTGCACACTGAGAGAGGTAATCCGATCGATCGAACGGATCGATCGATCGATCGATCGACCGGTTGTCGTGCCACCGGCCGACTTATGGCTCGTCGATCAAAGTGCTCCGTGTAAGGAGAGCCGATTTGTTCGCCTAATAATCTTTCGTACTTAGCTCCTAATTAATGCTTCCACCGATCATCACCCGCGATTCGATTTCCTCTTTCTTCTTATATATTTCCGTTTCTTACAGTTATCGCATGCAACTCGATTATAACGGAGCATCGACCTCGTTTCTCTAATACAATAGCTACAATCGAATAGATTTTCAATTTTCTAAGAGCGTCGAATTTTTGTATCTTTTCGATTAGGCTTAGCGTAAAAGAAAAAAAAGAAGATATTGTATTATAATAGCGTACCTTACGCGGCGATTATAGTTACTCAAGAGTAAATTACAAAAGACACACAAGAAAAGTCATTGCTCTTCGAAGAACTAAAGGATCGTTCTATGTGAACTTTTTTTCGTATATTTTTTGACACATAATACTGTGGGCGGTTAGCTTCGTTCTCGCTCCATCAGTTTCGATCAGATCCTACGAGCAACTTGGAAGGAGAACAGAGGACTCATGGAACTCGATAATGAGCTTAGACATCGTTTTTAAGATGCAAACGAGAGAAAGAGAGAGAGAGAGAGAGAGAGATCGAGTCGAACAAATTTCTATGATGGAAAGGAATTTGATTATCTTCGATTAATTTCTATTGCAACGAATCGATAGAGATATTAAAGCAAATTTAATGAACGGATATTTAAAAATTATGAATCGTTATCAAAGAAACGTTGAGAGAGTCGGAAACTAAGACGTGGAAAAGAAAGAAAAAGAGAGAAAGAGAGAGAGAGAGAAAGAGAGAAAGAGGAGAATAGTAGAAGAAGAAGAAGAAGAAGAAGAAGAAGAAGGCAATGATATTTTTGCGGTGGCGCAAAGTTAAGGCTCCAGCCGCAGAGCAAACGTTGGTCGGCCGCAATCTTCGGTCAATTTCCGAGGAAGGGGCAAGCAATCTTACTGAGCAAACAAAAAGGTGGCCATCTTGAGTTATCTTTCGAAAAAGAACGAAGAGAAGGTAAGAGAAAGATAGATATAGAAGGGAATCGTTGATCGACCCTTTGTCGGAGAGCCCTTCGAAGAAGAAGAGATATTTCAGTAGCAATCGCATCGATAATTTCACTTCGTTCCTAAGAAGCTACCGTGCGTTACTCGACGATTCAATCTCGACTGGCGTCCCTTTCTCCTCTTTCCTATCCAACCCTTCGTCTAATGCTTTCGAGTGTATTAACTGCATTCTATAACCACGTAGTGAGTCGATCCTGCAAGAAATCAATCTAGCGGTCTATACATACCGATCCTGAGAAAGAGAGATACGTATTCGACTACGGATACGAGTAAAAAGGACACTTAAAAAGTTTAAAAACACGAATTAAAAATGATCGGAAAGTTTGTAGACCCATTGAAAAATCTCTTCCTATCGCTTTTCCATCACAGCTCAATTACCGTCGAACTAATTAATACGACTGAATTTTTCTTATCGAAAAGCAGCCGATTCTAGCGAGAAGAGCAGGGAGGTTAAGACATCGACCAATCGATCTTTCCGTAGCCCCCGTGAAAACAAATGAGCTCCAGACAGGCGAGATCCGAAGCGGCCCTTTTGAGGCCCTTTGATGCCCGGCAGCTCTCTTGGATCGGGACAGTCCATTCACGGTAGCCGCTCTGGCTTCTCTGACCCCGACACTTTTCTTATTTCTTTCTCTCTCGCTCTTTTTTTTCTTTTTAGTCGACGACCGACCATCGTCTCGCACCCAGCTGGAACGCCATAATGAAGCAAAGGGTATGGACAATGGTTCGGGTACAAGATACGCACGACTATCCCACTTCGAAGGATTAATAATCCTCTTCGATAATTACTTTTTCTAACTTTGTAAAAAACGAATGACAGAATTATCGATTAAAAACGCATATACCTACGTATGTGTTATTATACACTATTCGCCAACTTGGAAAACATTATCTCTAGCGTCCTTTCACTCTTTTATTTTTCTTCTCTTTTATATATATATATATATATATATATATATATATATATATATATTTGTTTCTTTTTTCTCTTTTTTTTTCTTTTTTAAATCCATTTGAAGGTCCTATCGTTAAATGACGCAATTAAAAGAGATAATTGTACTTTCGAAGTAAAGAAAAGGCGAGATGGTATTAAACTGTAACAATAGACTCTGGCATGGTTCATTGTCGATGATAATATTGATTAATTATAAAGTGGAAGCGCCGTCATGTCGAACGGACAGCTTCGCCGATTGTACGCGATCATTAGAGCGTTCATTAAGTAAGAAAGAAGCTTATCGGACGGGGCGCATCCACGGTGGGAGCCAAGTGAAAAAAATTTCTTTTTTCTTCTTTTTTATAGACTTACTTACGTACGAAGCATCTGTATCTAATAGCTCGACGAAAAATTACTTCTTCTTATGATGTAAAAATATTTAACTATATCGATCGTAAAAAAAGAAAAAGGAACTCCGAAGAAGCTCATTTTATCGATGTTAAAGTCTCTTATAAAAGGATAGATGACAATGATGACCAGGATTATACACCTTACGTCGCGTCACGAGGACTAGCCCGGCTTAAATCCCTTTTAG
Organism: Vespula vulgaris; assembly: GCF_905475345.1. NCBI lineage: Eukaryota > Metazoa > Arthropoda > Insecta > Hymenoptera > Vespidae > Vespula > Vespula vulgaris. The sequence goes on from NC_066587.1 coordinate 11,175,518, forward strand.
AAGTATAATAGAAAAGTTATTGGCGACGTTACAATGACGGGGAGAGATCTGTAATTAATGGTCTTTCTACGAAGTGGCGTTTCGTTGTATCGCATTGGCGTAGAAAGAGTTTCCTCACTAAACTAATAAACTCGCAGCTTTTGGAAAAACAGTTTCTACAGCTAGCGAGAATTGCTATGAGAAAATATTTACCCTCTGAAAGTAATCCTGACAATGCGAAAATACTAATAAATTATCTAGCGGGGGTTATCATCATAAAGATGGAGATTAGAAATGACGTTTATTGTTAGACCCAAAGCAAGTAAATTATTTTTTACATGTTATCGCTACGACTAATAATAATAATAATTATAATAATAATAATAATAATAATGATGATGATGACGATGACGATGATAACACTATATATGATCTCTTTTATGAAATAAAAATTCTTTAAAAATATAGTTTTGAAAAATACGATTTTGATCAGACGAATAGGTCGCAAAGCGAAAGAGCGATTCATAAAGACGGAAAGTCCCTTTTTGCCTTTAGCCCTTCACCTCCGGCACGAGCCACAGAGGAGAAGTAATTAATTAAGTTTGACTTACCGCATGAATTACAGGGGCCCCAGTCGATTAATTAATTGTAACTTAGCTCGCCACCCTCGCGCACAGGACGTTCCTCATCCATGGGGATTTTGTCACCTTTTAAAAGCCGACCTACTGCTGTACTCGTACGGCATTCTGAAAAATAATGAATTTCCTTGAAGGAGGAAAGAAAGAAAGAAAGTAAAAAAAAAGAAGAAGAAGAAAAGGAAGCAGAAAAGATGATTTTTCTTTCTTTATCTATCTCACTCTCTTACTATTATTCGCGTACCGACCGAGTTTCAAACGTGCGAATTTTCAACATAGTTTTTTTTTTTTAATCCATAAAGTAAAATGATAATCTATCGCCTGCAACAAATACAGTTACGAGGTTATAAAAGAAACGTTAGGTAGGAACGAGAGAAACGAGAGGATACAAGCAGGGAATAAAAGAAATCTAGCAAGAGTAATGCCGAGGGAAGTAGTTAAATTCGTTGCATGTGTGCCCTCAAGAGATCTCTACTCGCCCTCTACACCCTTTGTTTCTGCGTTAGGTAAGCTTTTGTTTCGATTATACGATCCAGCATACCACGGCGGCCCACGGTCCAATAAAACGAAAAACGGAATCCCCTTTTACAATGCCGTACATTTGCATAATTTCGCGTAATCTCCGCCATTTTCGCTTCTCACGATTTTCTCCTCCTCTTCCTCTTCCTCCCACTCTTACTTCATCTTGGACACAATTTATTTTCAAATATAACGTCGTGATTTTTAACTGAATGAATGTTCCAGCTCGTTCGCGAACGTAACTAAATCTTGTAAAACGTAGGGAAAGAATACGTTGATTTCGATAAAGAAGATTAGAAAGAGAATGTAGCGAGGAAAATAATTGGTTGATTAGAAAGAGATAGAGATAATAAGAAATTGGAAAGAAACGAGAAGGATCGTTTGATAGAAAGAACAATGGTTAAAAACAAAGAGTAAGAGTGAGTGAGATGAGATGATAAAAAAATGCTGCTTAGGAAGAAAAAGAGAGAGGGAGAGAATACAAGAAAACCGTTCTGAATGACGATAATCGAGTATATCGATAACGTAGACGATTTCACGAGTTATACAAGAAGCGTAAAGATCGAAAATCATGGACGATTACCTTCCACGGCCAATGTTGCCATCGGTAATTTGATAAAAATTGCTACCAATTTGTCCCTACCTGTTCTACGTCTTACATACATATATACATACATACATACGGATTTATATACATACGTAGACGAATTAATGACGACCGTTACGATGTTTCAATAGTCGAATAACGCGATTGCTCAAAAGAAAAGAATCAAAGATCCGTACCTTTCTAACATGTCTTTTCAAACGAATAACATTTTTCGAAAAATTGTGCGAAAATTTTTGATCGAAAAAAATCGTGTTATTTCTTCGACATTGACCGGAAATACGAAGGAATGAAAGGAAGAAGGGGGCGAAAAAAAAGAGAAAGAGAGCGAGAGAAAGAGAGAAAGAGAGAGAGAGAGAGAGAAAGAAGGGGTGGGGTGGTGAGAGGATCCGGGAACGTTTTCGCGGTGGAACGAAGCGGTGAACGCTAATGGCGGCGGTCGCTCGGAAGATGAATACGAATGATTAAGAGCGATTGGATTGTAGGTGCTCGCCTCAATTACGAGCGAGGCACGCCATTCCCTCGTTATATCGAAGCTGTTCTCTGACGGCACGTTGACTGCTACGACGACGACGACGACGACGATGATCACCACATCCAATACGAAAACCAAGACGACGACGATCGTATAGTACATCGTATTCGTACGATGGTTGCTTTCGGTTCGAGCGGAGGCACGAAATCTTAAAACGTGTGAACGCTCCTTTATTAGTAGCGTGACCAATCAGCGTCAACGTTATTAATCAAAACTCTTAACGCTGCCTCCTCTATACCTTCTCGTCTATTCGAATAACGTCTGGCGCCTCCTCGTGAAATTTTAACCGACTTAAATCGATCCCCGGTCGATGATAATTTGCGATCGAATAAGTACTTACTTAATTACTTACTTACTTACTTACTTACTTACTTATTTTCTTTTTCCTCTTTTTTTTTTTTTTAATGATTCAAGTGTGTTTATTCGTTTTTGATTAAATTTTAACCGACTTAAATTGATCCACGATCGATGATAATTCGCGATCGAGTAAGTACTTACTTAATTATTTACTTACTTATTTATTTTCTTTTTCCTCTTTTTTTTTTTTTAATGATTCAAGTGTGTTTATTCGTTTTTGATTAAATTTGATCGTGATATTAACACGTTGAATGTTATTGTATATTATAGTTTAACGATTCATCGGTAATCAATTTTCAAGACTTTATTTAAAATATTGATTAAAATTTCTTTGACGACATACTGAAGATTGAAAGTATGTGTTCTAATAATAAGAATAAAATCTAATGTAGAAAGTATGACGATATAAATAGTTTTTATTATCTTTCATTTACAAAGAGTTATGAAAGGTATTAGATGAATATTTTGATTCCTACAAAATCAATTCGGTATTGAACGTTTTAATTAATGAGATTTGTAAAAGTATAATTTTTAATAAAAGTAAAGTTTAACATAAGAAATATGATAATAATAATTTCTGTATACTTTGTATACTTAAACATATTATTTATCTAATATCTAAAAATATATACAATATATAACTAATATATAAGAGAGTATAGTTTAATACAAAATATATGATACTAAATGTTTCTATTTTTTTATGTATTATATATCCAATATACTTCTTACAAATATACTTCTTAAAAAGTGTGATTATAAATTATTTTGTATTTCCTATTTAAAGAAGATTATCAAAAATTTAAGATAAATATATCGATTTCGGTAGAATCAGTTTGGCACTCAACGTGTTAACTATCGATATTTGCAGAAATACCATTTCTAATAAAACCAAGGTCTAATGTAAAAAGTGTGAGAATAAATCTTATTATATGTTTCAATTCCAAAAATTTTTTAAAGAGATCAAAGATAAATACATCTGATTTTTTAGATGAGTAGATGTAACGTATCGATTTTTACAATAATCTATTCGGCATTTAATGTATTAAATATCGATATGTAAGAACAACGAACGAAAAATATAGCTAATTATATTTTTATAATTTCTAGAATGATTTCTATATTTCTATGACAATTTGTTATATTTGCGGAAATTATAAAGAAATATACACGCAGTATTTCGTACGGAAAGAGAAAACGTTCTTCCCTCGGTTCTATCGTGCCACGTAAATCCTTGGACGGTGTTAATTATGAAGGCAGTGTTGCATTGTTGGTGAAAGCGGAAGCGGGAAAAGATCCAACGAAAGTTAAACGAGCCACGAAACAAGACCACAAAGGGAGAGAGAGAGAGAGAGAGAGAGAGAGAAAGAGAGAAAGAGAGAGAGAGAAGCGTTCGTTTCTTCGCGAGAAATTCATCGACTTGCTGCGCTTCGTCGATCCTATTATTCCTCCATTTTTTATCGATTTTAAGGTACTCACGTTCGTCTAAGAGGAGAAATTTTTAAATTAACTTGTTAAACAGTGGAAGACGAGTTAATTCGTTACGAAGAATTAGTTTCTATCGTAATAAAATAATAATAAATAAATCAATCATTTCTCATTCCTATTAAGAAAGCATAATACAAAATAGGTGAAATGTTTCTAGGTGATTTTTAAATATCGATTATTCATTATCAAGACTTTTCACGCTAATGTTTTCTCAGATTGTTAAACTACGAGTCTAGAAATTCTTGACCTGAATCTTTTTATCTATTAATTTATGCTAAATGTTTTTCTCTCCGTCAGTAATACGTTAAAAAAAGAAATATATAAGTGAAACAAATTTTATATATTCACTTGATCGAAAATCTTCAAAAATCTTCCCGATTAATAGATTCATTAATAAATATGATGTCAGTAAAATAGTTCGAAGGATTTGTTTGAGCCTCGTATCATGTGATTCATGAAAAAAATTATTATCGGATACGATCTATCAAAAGTACGACAAGTTGTGGGATAAATTAATCGATCTAGAAACGTTCTGTAAGACGTCTAATAATAACAATAGCAATTCACGGCGTACTTATGTTCATAGATTAAACCAAGGAACTTATCTACGAGCAAATCGTTTAAACATCCATCATTAGATCCGTAATTGCATGCATTTATGCTCTCACCCTTCCACACCTTCCGCCTTTCGTCTCTCGTAATTATGCGAGAGCTATGAGAGCATCGTGAATCTAAGTGCGACGTTAATGCGATTCGCATTGATCAATTCTTGATTAAAAGGTGATTCCACTGAGCCAATGGCGTCAAACTTTTCAACATTTTTCGATTAACGACACGGTACAATTGTACTTTTAATAACAAATAAATAAAAAGAAAAGAAAAGAAAAAAAAAAGAGAGAAAGAAAAATTTTCTCGAGAGATTTCGCAAAAATTGCATAAACGTTGAGTGTCCGATGAAAGTGAGGATAGACTGGATATATAAACATATATATGTTTGTATGTTATGTGTGTGTTTGTGTTCGGTGCTAAGCGACGTTCGATTCACCATCTGTCGACATGTGCTGTGCTCGCGTGTTTTCCTTCTGAAAGAAGAAAAAGAAGAAGAAGCAGAAGAAGAAGCAGAAGAAGAAGAAGAAGAAGAAGAAGAAGAAGAAGAAGAAGAAGAGACGAGAAGAGTCACGGAGTCACGTGCGGTCTAAGGCCATCGTACACTGAGCGAGGCCCGATAGAAAAAAAGAAAGATCGTCGTTGAGTCTCGCGTGATTTCCCATCCGATGTTCCTCTTATTTTTTTCCTCCTTCTTGTTCTTCTTTTTCTTCGACTTCGAATTCGACTTCGACTTCATTTCCTTCTTCCAGGAACGAATATTTATTTAACTTTTTTTCAAATCGTAATAATTTTCTATCGAATAAAATAAAAGAGATAATAATAAATTTACGCTTAATTATTAGAGATATAAAAATCGAATATGTTAAATAAATGTAACAACATTTTCTTTACATATTAATCAAAATTGTGTGAATAATATAAGGTAATTAAATCATATGATTTACCGATATTATTATTATTGTGTTTTATATAATGATTTCAACCTATGAGATCATTGACTACTTAATTCGTTTCTTTTATAAAACTAGCTGACTTCTCGTTTACTACTAGATACAAACTGGACTCGCCTAATCACTTGCTTCCTTATACCCACTTTCTTCCGCATAACTATGCCAAATATTCTTTGCATATAGTTTGTAACGATACCACTATATGGTAAAACTTTAAGAACGGATTTCTCATACAGAGAAAAGAAAAAAATAGATCCTATCAAAATTGATCAGAAAATGTTAAATTTATAAATTATACAATTTTCATGTATGATCTTAGTACATTCCAATTTATTTGCTGAAATTAAATGAAAAAAAAAGAGACTAAGTTACATTATGTGCAAATATCTAACCACGTCTGTTAAATTTTTTGTTATATAAAATATTTTTAACATCCGCATACGGATTACCGTATTCATTATCATAAGTAAGCGTATTTTGAAGCGTGTTCAGAACTCAACGAGACGACGAACTGAGAACTGTATTCAAGACAGGAGGCGGACATTTCGAATAATTCATATAAGGAAATATCAACAGAGTGTGTCATAATTCCAGCAAATGAACATAATTCGAGTATACTAAGATTGTACTTGAAAATCTTATAACTTAGAAATTAAGTATTTCCGAATCCATGTTGAAAGAAGCTATTTTTCTTGTCTGCATGTAAGGAATTTATTATATAGTATAATTTCATTACACCCTGTGTATGTAATAATACTATATTGCCAATTAGGGTTGGGAAAATGCCGATGATATCATTTGTTTGTTATGCAGATAACTGACTAAAACTAGTTAAAACACGCTATTTAAAAGATAAAGAGTTAAAAAATTTATTAATTTGATATATTCTTAGAAATTGAAGACAATTTTTCTATTATGTTATTAAAATATATTATACTATTTTTATAAAAATGTCTGAATTACTGTGTGCTATATGTGTGATTGAAAAGTATCAAAAATATAGAATATTTCATTATATACATACAAGTGCATGTATGAAACATTTATATTATTTAATACATTTTTTTTTAATAAATGACAGTAATGTATAATCTAATTTACGTTAGAAGTGGTTACATGTTTTCGGATTGAGATTAAACAATGATGTATCATGTATTTAATAATCAATAATTACTACAAACTATTATTGTAATTATTAATGGCTATCATTAAAAAATTTATTATCTTTTTTGCATCCTATTTGGATTTCACTAATAAAATGTCAATTATATTTGATATTTGAATTTTACCTTTTTCTTTCTCTTTTCTCTTTTTTATTACTTTTATATCTGTAATTGATACGTACGTAACACATTCTTATAAAGCAATATATTTTATAAATTTCAAATTTTATCTTTAATTTTATACTCCATGATATTATTTATCTATCTATTTTTATTAAATTACGTTACTATTACATAAATATTAATAACAAGTTATCACCAAGATTTACTATTTTCTTATTTAACATATTTGTTGATCATAGTAAAATATTTATAAATAAATGCAACTTATAATTATATTATATTTTACTTTTAAATCTTTATACATCAAATTAAGTCTACACAATGTTTGTATAATTCAGTTTCATATTTAACCGTCTGCGTAGAATACTTTGGGTATAACGAACGAAGTCAATTCTTTCGTTTCACTTTATCGGTAACGCTTACATTTATGGAAACTGGCAATATAGTATAGTATTATATATATATAATTCTTTCTTAATTTGTAATGTTACAAATTAAACTCGTTTAGCTACGTAAGTACCTTGTTATATATCTGCGAACTGTTTTGTTTTTACCTTTAAACGTGCCTACAAGCTCTACGTAACACAGGTCATGCTCGCGGCGTTCAACACGTCAACAATGCGTTTAATATACGTCGCTATAGTATAAACATAACAAAATAGCTAGAAAAATAAAAAGTAATCGAAAGAGACAGACAGACAGAAGAAGAGAGAAATGGAGAAAAAGAAAGAGAAAGAGAGAAAAAGAGATAGATAGAAAGATCGATTTTCGGTAGTACGAATATACATATATCGACTTAATAAAAGAATATTAAGAGAAAAGATAAATTGATTAAACTCATCGAGAATTAGAAGAGGAACGTTGAAGAATCCAGAAAGTTTTCTCACTCTAACACAAGCTCAAATCTACCAATAGCATTCCCTGCTGCCGATGATGTAATTTAACGAGCCAAAACACCTTCAATCACAAACTTTTTCTCTCTACACTCTCTTTACCCCTTAGCACACAGCTTCGCCATTCTCTTTCTTGAAGCGATAACTTTCTTTTACCAAGTTTGAAACGATAGAGAGCTAAAGAGAGAGAGAGAGAGAGAGAGAGAGAAAGAGAGAGAGAGAGATAGCGCGAAATGATTGCTTAAAAGAGATTCAAAGCGAGTGGAGGGACAGATTACCGAGAAGTTTACCAATCCCATGCATTTTTCTTCCTCTTTTTCACGTCCACCCTCTCCTCTCTATCTCTCTCTTTCTCTCTCTCTTTGTGTTTTAATCCCACCGCAACGACGCGCGGACGCTGATAATCTTGGAAGGGGCTTTTTTAAATTGGCTCCTTTGACGCGATACGCCGCGCGATGAGTTTTATATCGGAATAATTTTCGAGCGGCCTCCCTGAGCTTCGCTCTGTCTCTCACTCTCTCTCTCTCTCTCTCTCTCTCTCTCTCTCTCTCTCCCTATTTCTCTCTTTTTCCTTCTATTTCTCCTTCTCTCTCTCTCTCTCTCTCTCTCTCTCTCTCTCTCTCTCTCTCTCTCTCTCTCTCTCTCTCTATCTATCTCTCTCACGTTTCAGCAGTTTTTATCATGGAAGCTAGCAGAAATTGTGCCAAAGATTCTTTAAACGTATCGACGGTTAGTCGGATTGATCGATCTCGTTGATGAGTTTTAGTTAAAAAAAAAGAAAAAGAGAAAGAGAGAAAAGAAGAGAATAGCTTCCAACTTCGATAATTTCACGCCATGTCGATTTACATTTGCAATTGATCGATGCTCTACGATCTGTTCGTCGATTTGTTGTTACTACTTTTGTTATTACAGATCGTTTCTATTTACTGTATTTACTTATCTTTTATTTCAATGAGTATTCTAAAATTGTTAAGTATCTATGCAAAGTATCAATAATTCTGTATAATCTAATTTTTATTGATACCTAGAAAAAAATGTTATCAAATAAAAATTATAATACATTGCTTATACTATAGCACAATAATACTATAATACCCTAGCAACGATCGTACTATTTATAAAAATCAAATTATATTGTAATATTGTTATATCATATATATTAACAATAAGTGTAATTTATACTCAAAAGATACGAAAAAAACTTCGGAAATGAAGCAACAATTAATTTCGTGGCGGTACAATGAAACAATAATCGTTAACACATTGTTGACGGTATACTATGAAATGGATCTTATCTCAGTTTCCGCACTTTTATAAAATATATCGAATATACATGCACTTATTCAAAAGAATGCAAATATTTTATTAAACGTTAATTCTTTATTAAAAAAATTAATGAGTAGAATTAGTGATTATATTATTAACGTTAAGTACAGATTGCTGTATGTATGCGTCTCTCATTTTCAACGTTTAGAAGATACTTTAAGATACCACGTGTCTTCTGTCAACAATTTGTTAACAAATACGCTTAATATACTTATATAAGTGTATGATTTTAAAATTACATAATGTCAGGAAAGATTAGCAGAGAAAAAAAATAGAAAAAAAAAACAGAGAAAAAAGAACAAAGAAAAAAAATTCCACAAAATCGTCGAAAATATCGGTCGTTGTCGGTTCGAACGAAACTTCAAAGTTAAAACGATATCGATCGTTACGCTCGAGTCGATGATAAAGCCACTCGGCTCGTCAATTAAGTCCTTGGGGTGTCGTTAAACAAATGCCGGACTCGTTAATGCTGTGAAATGCCGGAGGAAGTACGCGGCCGGCATAGTTTAAAACGAGGAAACGGACGTGAAAAACGACAATTACCAGTGTGCTGCATGGTGAGCGCCGTTATCGCGTCAGGAAACCGACTGGACTGGGACAATAACGAAATTGTTACATAAAATTCATCCTACCGTACGACGCTTGTCAGAGCTCTCGGTACTCTAATGGCGTTATATGAAAATTCCGTGCTTGTTTTTATTCTGTTCCCTTTCTTTTTCTTCTTCTTTTTTTCCTTTTGTTTTCATCATCAATTTTCTTTCCTCGTCCTGAATTTAATTCGTACTACGAAATTGAATCTTGGAATCGAGTGTCCCTTTGAAACTATGATTCCTTTGAAATTATCTCGACGTAATATATCCGTATACGTATATATTAGAAACTATTATAAAATAAATATTATTTAACACTACATTTACGAATACTGGATCGTGTATATCTACTTTTATCGAAATTAAAAGTGTAGTTTCTTTGTTCTTTTTTGTTTTTATTTTTTCATTATAACATTAGTTCATATCACTGCATCAATCAAAGTCAACATAAATTGCTAGAAAATAATATTTATGATTTCCCTGACTTTAAGCATGAAATTTGAAATATGTCAAATTGACCGGGTCAGCAAATTTAGCGTTAAATAATAAATATTGCTATGTATACACGTTGTTATTATTCGTATAATTAATTCTAATTATTCTATACACTAATCTGCTCTAACGTGTGCACTATGGATTCATTAAAAAATAAAAAAGTAGAAAAAAAAGAAGAAGAAAAAGAAGAAAAGTAATATTCGAAAAAGGATAATACGAAAGATAATCGACGTCGAAGTTTTCGTCATCGAAAATCTCGTCGGTTCAAAGTTTAAGAGCATGCATGTACTTGCTATACACACATTTATACAAAGAAAGAGACTTACGGTAAGTACGCGAGTCCGTGTAATCGGCATCGCGTGATTATCAAGTACGGCCTTCGCTTCGCGCAATCACGAGAAGTCAAACGCGGTAGTAGACATTAGCATAATGATCGTGGATAAGGGAGGCACACGATGTGTCCCGCAATCGTAATTCTCTCTCTCTCTCTCTCTCTCTTACCACTTTTTCCAGAAGGAGAAAGATCAGAATCGACTCTTCATGCGAGCTTCGCAGAGAAGAAACGAAAGTGCCGTTCTATGAAGAGAAAAAAAGAATAGAAAAGAAAAAGAAACACAAAAATAAAAATTAAAAAGAAAAGTTAGACGGAAAATAAACATACACATATACATACATACATAGATACTACACACGTTAAACGTACGGAAGCGAAATTGTCCGTATGTTCTTTCGAGAACCTGGAAGATGGTAAAATAAAGTAATCGTCAGCTATTATCCATTACACATACATACACAAATACCTACTCGAAGAGAATCGTGGATTCCTCGTTCGCACATAGAAATATACTTATACGTACACAAACGTACCCAAACACATGCTAACGCGCGCGCGTATAGCTTTTGTGAGAACCCATGCAATTACCGAGCTAGCTAACATTCTACTGCCTTGCATCGTGTCTGCTACCTTCTTCATAACGAATTAATTTAGATGTCTTAATTGCGATCGGTTAATTGTTCTGGAACGCGATGCGCTCGTATTAGACACATGCACGAGTTAATGCCGTACTGAGGAACGAAGTTTTAGAGGTGTTGGTATATAGCACAGCTACTTCCGAAGACACCCGGAATCTTTGAAATCGGATTACATTGCTTTCACCGAGTTCCACGCTCCCGCGACCAACGATCGTTCATTAAATTGTCCTGTTTCGTTCGAAATACCGTCGTACATGTCGAATCATATCGCGACTAGAAAATATCCTCAATAATGTTTCAAGATTTTTAATCGTTCGCATCTACGAAAATTTCTTTTCATTTTTAGATTTACTCGATCAATTTTCAACTCAAAATCTCGCTGTAAAGCATAGGATTATATCAACTTGTAGAATAGTTTCGTATGACTTTACGAAAAAAATTAAAAAGAAAGTGTTATATCACAACTAATGATATTTCAACATTTTTAACAATTCACTTTGATGAAATTTTTTGTTATTTTCGAACTATTCCTTACTGGTATGACCGACAAAATTTCGAATTCGAATTTCCGGTAAAATTGTGGAATCGTATTGTATAACTCACGAAATTAAAAAAAAAAAAAAAGATGAAAAAGAATTATACCGTGATTAGAAAATATACTTAATGGTAGATATTAAAGGATTTTTAATGATCCGCTTCGACGATTTTCTCTTTCATTTTTAAATTATTCGCTTACTCATTTGCTCGACAAATTTCGTATTCTAACATCCGGTGTGAAGTAAATGACTATAAAATTGTAGAATCGTGTTGTATGAATCACGAAAAGAAAAAAAGAATGAGAAAGAGTAAAAAATATCCTTAATGATATTTAGCCCTTTATAACTCAATTTTTTATTTGTTTCTACAGAAATATTACAGAGTGTAAAAATGATAGCATTAATACTAGAAATATTAAACTCTGTCCACTACATATAATTTATATTTAAAATACGTGAAAAACTTCGTGTATGAACTAACAATAAAATTTTTATCAATTATATGAAATGAAGTTTAAAAAGATACAGAAATATAAATGTGTAAAATTACACGAGATTATAGAGGATTAAAAACTGTTAACAATTAACAATAATAATATTATATATCGGAGCAATGATATTAAAAATTTGTTGCCATTTCTACAGAACAATTATAAAACGTAAAAATGATAGATTAATCTATATCTACTAAATATAATTTATATTTAAAAAAACATGAAAATATATAAACTATTAATAAAGTTTATATCAATAGTATGAAATAAAACTTAATAAAATATAAAAATATAAACGTGCGACTCATGTAAAATTACATAAGATTACGAAGAATTAAAGATACTTAACTAGCTTCGATGATATTGCTAATCGAAGAAACAATGATTTTTATATAGGGAAATCTTTCCAATAGCGAAATATACATATTCGATTAATTCTGCGATTAGTACATTTTTCATTTTTTAAATTAATCGCTTTCTCGCTTGCTCGACGAATTTCGAATTCAAGCTCTTTGCAAGAAGCAAAGGTGTATAAAATTATAGAATTGCTTTGTATAATAATACTTTGTATAATTCACGAAAAAGATAAAGAAATAGAAGTAGAAACAAAGTATAAATCTATCAAGGAAACGATAACGTTAAATGCGTACATGGAGGCGATTACGAACGGCACATTATTCTCGCTTTTCTCCTGGGAAAGTTAACGCATCGAGCGTGTTAATTATAATGAGCGTTAAGTAACCGCTCGCGCACTCACCTCGTTGTTATATGGCCATTCGCCATTATCGTTTGTATCCGTAGCATTCGCGTTGGTGTCGGCAGCGCAAGAAAATCGTGCGCACCACAGTCCAGTCCAGACCCTGCGTCGCATCGGTGAAAGCAGTTTACAGGCTTGTTACTTATCGCGATGAACCGCGTTAACGGGCTAATGCACGAGAAATCATATATTTTGTTTAACCCAGCTCTCGAGTAGATGGATTTTCATTACTCGACTAGATCTATGAACGCGCGAAAATTTAAATCGTCGGGAAACTCCGTCAAAAGAATATATTTTGTCCTTTTTTCTTTTTCTACTTTTGTTCTCTCTTAAGATTTCAATCGAGAAAGAAATCACAATTTTCTTATTCGAAACGTTATCCGAAACGACGATTTTTATAAGAGTTCGAATACGTCCTTGATGTCGTTCGATGAGATTAGTTTAAGATTAACACGCCGCCAAGGACGTCGATGTTGGAACGAGGGAGTTTTGTCCCTCGCAATTTTATGCTCCTCGGGTCGTTCTCCGTCACAACGTACAAAGAAACGTATGTAACGTTGAAATGTCCACGTTGTAATGTGTCGTATAAACGTGAAAATAACGAGGTCCGAGGAAGAGTGAGAGAAGTAAAAGAGTAAACGCAAAGGGTGTGATAGGTCTATGGCTTCTTCGCACGCGAGGCCAATAAAACAGTTTCCATGTTACTCTTTGCTTCTACGAAAGCCGTCGATCAGTTGGATTTTTAATACGTTTCCACGATAGATTTCGATCGATCTAATACAGAATAATAGAGATTAGAAAGAATCGCGAGGTTTCTTTTTTTGCAAAAGTATCTTTGGAATTTTCTCGGGACTCTTGCAATTCGTCATACGTGCGCACACTTATGCTTATACGTATCGAGAGAGGGAGAGTGAGGGAGAAGGAGAGGGGGAGAGCGAGAGAGAAAAGAAGAGACCTCAGGAATCTTTCGACCTCAATTTTCGAGGCGTACGGCGCAGCCGGCGCGGCGGATCGATGCCGATTCGAGGCGTGAAATCCAAAGGCAACGAGCGAGATATTCACGGTAATGACTCGTAATAAGCGCCGGAGCGCGGCGGCCAATGTAAACGATCGAAAAAGTCGTTAACTGGTCGGAAATCGGTAATCACCTGGAATAATCGGCTCCTCTTGTAAGTGCTTACGTTTTTATACGTCGCGGTGTTAGAAAGAAATCGAGGCCGGTCGTGCATACCCCGTGAAGGTGGATATGTGTTAAAAAAAAAGAATGAAAGAAAATATTACAAAAAAAAGAAGAAAGAAGAAATAGACAAAAAATAAGAGATGGCGAACAAAGGAAATTAGAAAGGGAGAGATAGATAGATACATAGGTAGATAGATAGGGAGATCATTTTTGTTTCGTCGAGAGTGATCGCCATATTTAACACGTTGAATGCCGAGCTATTTTCACGTGACTTTCCATTCAGTCCGTGTGGGCCATGAACGGCCGACGTCATTGCAGTCATTGTAAACGCTTATAAAAGAGTTATGTTATTTATGAAAGCAAGAAAATAATTAATATACAGAGGAAGATGTAATATGCGCCATAAACGCAAAATATATAATTATTATTATTAATTAAAAAATGTTTCCTTTTTATTCTTTAGCGGGTATTCAATGGATTTCTCAAAGATAAATATTCCATATAGTAATTAATATAGATCCTTGATAAAAAGTCGAACGAATTGGCAAGGGTGTGCATGTCAAATGTTCCGATACGGTAATTTACTGTTATTCTATATTTTGGAATATCAGTTAATCGATCGATAAAATTGTTTACTCGTTTTATTTGTTATTTATATAGAGATATTAATAACAGTTATGCGATTGCAAGCCGTATAGCAATAAAAAATAAATAAATGGAATTAAAAAGACACTATTTATTAATAACTTCAAAATAATACCGATACAATGTACTTTTGTGAAAACTGACTCTCTATGAAAATCGTGTTATTAGATATGATAATTATGATCATTTTATATAAAATAATCAAAACTGTTCGAATGGAGAATCCGACCACCGTAGTGCCACCGATGGCCCATGCGGCATTAAACGTGTTAATCGGACTCAAGCCGCGATTATTTTGCGAATAATGAGGATTATTTTCTTTCTTTTCTTCTTTATAGTAATCCACGATTGCTCCTCGAACAGCGAATACGGAGATTCGACGAGCCAACGGGATATCCTAATCGTACGGTTCATTATGCTCTCTCCCTTCCCTCTCCTCTCTCTCTCTCTCGCTCTTTCGAACGTGCACGCGCGCATGGAGCTTCGAACGCGCGATGACTATGACCGATGCCGAGAGCCACGACGAATCGCGATGCGCATTACGAATAAATATCGCACTCTTCGCTTCTCTAATGCCTCCGTGCCGCGCAGATGACCACTTGGGTGGGTTTCGAAAATGCATCGACGAAGACGACGATGACGACGACGACGAGGACGACGACGAAGACGACGACGACAACGACGGAGACGATGTCGACGACGAAGAAGAAGAAAAAGAAAAAAAAAATGAAAATGAAAACGAAGAAGAGAACGTCGTCGTACGATTAAATTGATTTTCTATCCTTTTTTCTTTCCTTTCCCTCCCTCTCCTTCTACGAATATTCCTACGAATCACGCGGAAATATCGCGAGATAAATAAATAAATGGATTTTCGTAACCTTTCTCCCGAGAGACGATCGATCACTGCTTACAACTAACGGCTACGAATTTTTCTCAAAGACACTTTACGCAACAGTACAGAAAGCTTCGGTATGAAAGACGAGAGAGAGAGAGAGAGAAAGAGAGAGAGAGAGAGATAAAGAGGGAGGGAGAGAAAGAGAAAGAAAGAGAAATATAAGGGACGTTGAGAGATTTCGTTCCAACAATGGAACGATCCAGAGACGATAATGACCGCTAATTTGATGCGCGCGAATAAGAAGGAAAGTTCGAAGGATGGGCGAATAATAATCGTCGCAACGAAAATCGTGCCATGAACGCGACGTGCCATCTCGAGAGCACGATTCCATGGCTCTCCTCATCTATCTTCCAGCGCGTTGGTAGCGAAAAAAGAAGGCATAATTAAATTAAATTAAGCTCCCTCCTCTCTCGCTCTTCTCCTCGTCCTCATACTCCTACTCTACCTCTTACTCCTACTCTACTCTTCTTCTTACTCTGTTTCTTCGCTCTTCTCACCTTCGGCCCTTTCCTCTTCGTCTTCCTTCTCTTTCTTTCTCTCCTACCGGCGGCGATAGTCCGCACCCGATGCCGCCTTTATTTGCAAGCAATTTGCGCCCCTGGATCGCCCTGCAAAAAATCTCAAAATAATGCCCGAGTATTAATCATATTCCCCTCTCGAACCGGCGTTCCCTCTTCTTCGTCTTCTT
The DNA here is from genome assembly GCF_905475345.1 of Vespula vulgaris. Taxonomy (NCBI): domain Eukaryota; kingdom Metazoa; phylum Arthropoda; class Insecta; order Hymenoptera; family Vespidae; genus Vespula; species Vespula vulgaris. The sequence continues at coordinate 11,191,951 of NC_066587.1, forward strand.
CTTCTTCTTCGTCTTCGTCTTCGTCTTCTTCTTCTTCTTCCGCCATCTTTTCGTAACTCGACGATCCTCTCTCCCGAGCCTGCCTCCTCTCTCTCGTAACTGTGTGTACCGTGTCCTCCTCCTCCTCCTCCTCCTCCTTCTCCTTCTTTTCCTCCTTCTCTTCTTCTTCTTTCTCCTTCTCCTCTCTCCCTTTTCCTTCCTACTCTCAGAACGTCCATTCTTCCATGCCGCGTACTTTCGTCCTATGATTATACGTTATTCTACTCTACGTGCTAGACTGAAAGTACTAGAGTCTCTTAAAGTTATAATCATATTGCGAGGAGGGTACACGTTGATAGATTCTATTTTTGTAATTAATGCCTCGGGGAGCGATTCATTTACAATGTTACAGGCTGCTTCTCACAGCTTTTGATACATCGTCCAAATGAATTTCCTCTTAATGCGAAAAACGTCGGAAGAGTCTTATGACTTACATTACGTTAACACGATATATCATACAAAATGATGTTCACGGTTCAAATATTTAAATCGTATTTAACATTTGTTGGAAATAAATAACAAAAAAAAAGAACAAAAAAAATTATACGGGATTCAAAATTTCTTCGGTTTTTTGAAAGCTGGAAGACCGCTGTCGTATTCGGACACGTTCAACATCCTTACTTTCTTCAGGGCTCCTGTCTTATGATGAACGCCATCTTGTTTCCCTTGTGTCTTCCGATCAGGCCTGAAAACAGTCACGGATAACGGCCCTTAATCGTCGTATTACGGCTAACCCACAATTTTCGGTAATTCGACGTAAACGACATGTGGCGAGGACAGCGCGAGGTAATCGAAAATTGATAAAAAAAAAAAAGAAAAGAAAAGAAAGAAATGGGACTCGCTTCAAAAAGCAAGGATATATCTCTCCCTTTTGCTCACAGGTTGGAGACAGACAGTGGTCTAACAAAAAGGTAGTAGAAACGAGAGAACGAGAGAAAAAGATAGAGAGAAAGGTTCTCCTTTCAACTGCCGTGCCGAATTTCGCGTTCGTCACCATTTCTTTCTAAACTCGACGTACCGTGACCGTGAATTTATAAGTATTTCAAAGAGCAGTAGTAAACGTATATATAGGAAAGATCATCGCCCATCTTGTCGGACGACGGATTTAAAACCGAACATAAAACCGATACGAAAACGAAACAGAGTCCGTCCTTTATTAGGATCGATCGCGTCATGTAGGAGACGGTCTATTTAAACCAGTCGACGACGAGGAGGACTCTTACGAATACGGACGTGAAAGCGTACGAATTAGAACGCATACATAGTAGCTTCTATAGTTAGGGAGAGGTGCGCGCGAGCGCAGAAACGAGCGTAATCGTAGCCACAGAGGCGTACACCGTGGGGTCTCTCGATTCATTGGACCGTCGGCTTGGTGCCCGCCTTTCACCCATTAAAACTGACTTGGCTCTTTCTCTCTCTTTCTAGCTGGCCAAAGGGTACTTGCTGCGTACCAAAAGCACGCCCATTGAAAATACATTAAACACGTTAATACGAATACCCTTTATTAAAAAGACCAGCGGTTCGTGTATCGGTTGTGAAAGATGTCGATAAGGAGAGGGAAAGAGAGAGAGAAAGAGAAAGAGGGAGAGAAAGAGGGAGAAATAGGGAAATTAGATCACGAGTCGTTAAGTGGGGGATGAAAGAGTTGCGTAGAGGTGGAAAGGCGGATTCCGTGGTTTCCGTAAATGGCAGAAGCAGGGCCGACCGGAAGCGGTGGTCGCATCAGTCTGTTTAATAGCCGTATTGTATAATTATGAACAATAGAGCGACAGATAGATAGAGAGGGAATGAAAGAGAAACAAGGATATGAGGATAGAGAAGCTTGGAGGAGAAGGGCAAAAGCCGGCCAAACGTTATACGAAACGCATACAGTTGTGGAGAATAGAGAGAGAAAGAGAAAGATAGATAAATAGAGAGAGAGAGAGAGAGAGAAATAGAGTGTAGAGATTCGAGAGTAACGGAGATATCGCGGGGGAGAGACGAAATAGCGAGGACAAGCACGATGAGAGGCGTATGGCTTATAGCTTGGCAGCCACCGTAGAACACGTCCGTCCGTTCTCTGTACATGACGGATGACAGAACGCGACAGTTTTGACGTGAGCAACCTCTCTCTAGGAGCCACGGACCGTCGTCCGCGTTATGCGTACGCGTTCTACGTGTCGCACACGCGGACATATTTGCTCTCTATCTCTCTTTATCATTCACTCGCACTACGTGCATCGCGGTTAGCGCGCTAAGCCACGCGTGAATCCGTCATTAATACCACTGCTATCGTCTCCACACGCCGTAGGATGTTGCTCGCGATTGTTCGCGATGAAATGCTGACGGTTGTGACCAGCAAAGAACAAATCTGATTACAAACTCGACGTGCACTCTCTCATCGACGACTGCGTTGTTTAATTAAGAAATTAGCCAAGCGTATCGTTCCAAGGAACAAAAAGACAAAAAAAGGTTAATCTAATCTATTCGTACACTTACCGATCGATCGTAAGCCTGTTGTTGTGCTTGACTTTAATATCCTCCTGCTCGCGTAACTTCTTTCCGATTCCACCGATTCGCTGAGGCCGATCGCTCAAGCCAAAACTCTTCGCGTAATGACCCAAGTGAAGCTCCTTTCGATTGAAGAACTCTCGCAATTCGTGTGGATAAGTCGAGTAGAAACGAATCCAGGAAACGTACGCTAATGAAACAATAATCAAATGCGTCAAACATTCGTCATTTTTATAGGTTTAACTGATTTCAAATATCGCGATAACTCGTCGAATTTGATTTCGTCTATATTCGACGATACTTTTTCTGAGAATTAATACGATTTACAAAGTATTTTCCATCTAGATCTCTTTGTCTCTCTGTTCTTGAACGATTTCATATATTTTTCTATGATTTCAAAGCACGTTCATTAACACGTTTTCAGAAACTATTAAACTTATGTTAGTCGTACATTATATACATACAATTTCAATGTAATGATTGCTTATACCCTATATATACCTAATACACTCGTATTAATCGTGCTTCCATTAAGACGACGGGGCTGGACTAGTATACGATTCTATGGGGTATACGTGTGTCCCGCCGCGAGCTATTACGGAGCATTAACAGGGGTCGAGTCAAGTGCTGTAGCTAATAGTCACCCCTCTCTCACTTCTCTCTCTCTCTCTCTCTCTCTCTCTTCGCATCTCTAGCTTCCGTACACGGGTGAGAAATCCTGGGGTTCTCTGGTCCTGAGAGAATTCGACATGTGCTAGTACGCTGTTACTCTGTCGTTCCGTGCGAAAATCTTTTCACCGTAAAGTCTCTTCGACCGTTCGATCCTTCGAAATAAAAAAGAAAAAAGAAAAAGACCAATCGCACGAATCGTAAATTCTTTCGACTCTCAACTACTCCATGAAGTTAAATCGTATTCTTTGAATCAGAAAATAATTTCTCTTAGAAAAATTTTACACAGATATTTCCTTCAAAATTTACTTAAGATCGTTATTAAAAATATTTTCTTGTAACCATCAAAATAATTTCATCATCTTGTAATTTTCATGAAACGCGTAAATATAACTGTATTTTTTAATTTTGATTTTATTTTCTTTTACTCACAAAAGTATGAATTAATTCATATCTCGAAAGTTACTGCAAAGTATAAAACATAATAGAGTATAATTGTATTACAATATTAATATATTTATCAGTATATCATATTATGACTAATATAATATACTAAATATTATTATATACTCTATTTATTTTTACACACTCTAATGTTAGATTGGAACAAAACTTCGTAACATTTTCCAATAGGCGATATATTAAATACGCTACGAAATGTTACTTCAACTTAATATTATATAAAATGAATACTAAATATTATTACATTCAATTATGTTAATTATATTAATATAAGTTATGTTATAAATTTCGCATTTTGAATTAAACACAAATAAAAATTGGATTTATAATGATTTTAATTCTGATAATTTGACGAGGGAGACCTTATGCCTCGACGTTTTCCGCTCTGATTTCCTCCTGCTTTCTGCCTTGACTTGTCTCTTCCGTACATAAGAAACCGAGTAGAAAGATCTTTCTCCACGTTCGAAGTCGACGTTGAAAAGGGAGAAATGTTTTTCTCCATTTAGCGCATAAATCTTACGATGCGGCGGTACCCGGAAGAAAAAGAGAGAGAGAAAGAGAAAGAGAAAGAGAAAGAGAAAGAGAAAGAGATAGAGAAAGAAGAGTGAGAAGGATGTAAAAGCGAGAGGGGTGAACGTAAGAGCGACCGCCGTGCAGGGTGGCATTGTTCCTAAGTGATGTAACTGCGTCTTATTGTATTTGTATCCTGTATCGTATTGTTAAGAGTCTCTCACCACAAAGCGTAAGTGGTTTTGGCGGAAGCCACATTCAGTGGTTGGATTGTGTTGGCCACCCCCTCTGAAAGGCGCATGGACTGCGTACAGTGAATTCGATCTAACTCAAAAGTACCCAAACCTGTACTTAGATATATACTTTCATAGTTGTTTGATCATAAAAACGAATATCAAATTTTGTCAATGAAAATTCTAATCTCGAGTTACAAAATTATATTAATTATTAAATTTAATAAATTAAAATCGTATTAATTCCTTCGATTTTATACGGATATTAAAAAGAAACTATCGACGAATGAACTATCATCAATTATCAAAACCAATAAATGATTATTTAGAAACTTTAAAGAACATTCGTAAAGAAGCTGAAATAAGAGTTATTTCGAAGAGAGTGTAGCTTGAGTAGCACTATTAGAAGGGGGTGAGATATATATGCGGGACGGAATGGATGAATCCCTTAGCTTAGTGGCGAGGGTTGAGAACACAGGGGGTTGTTCTCGCTATTGAGGGCCGTTCGGCTCTATTGGGGTGATAATGTTACGAATTAGTGAGATTTCCACTTCCCCGCTTGCTAGCCTTCACCTCGGCCTTAGTCAGGAATTAAATAAATTCGGAGGTAACGTAGGAGGAAGCTAGGAAATGGTCATGCTACGCCATTATTCTTTATTTCATCTCTGTTTTTGTACTTTTTTTTATCGCTTTATTCTTTTTTTTATCTTCTCTTCGATTCGATTGTCGACATATTCTTCTTCTTATTTTGTTTGTTTGATTGTAAATCAATATCTAATAAAATATAGAAAATGACGTTGAGAATATGAGTTCAAAGAAATCGTTAAATAATTAATTTCCAATTTTTCTTCCTCCCCCCCCCCCCCTCTCTTTCTCCCTCTTTCTCAGCTTCACTCTCTTCCGATGAAAGCAAGCTACGCGCGAAAAGTGCAACGCCAGAGGTCGAGAGTAACGTGGCAATTAATCTATCAATCACTGGTACGTGCGTAGGAACGGTCAAGTGGTTAGCTGTGTACCGTCACTCAAGTCCGGAATGGCTAAGCGCTCAAAAACCGTGGCTAACCTTCGTGTAAAGCCACGCTTGATGCCGAACAAGTTTGAAGCTCGAAAGCCAAGCAGAAAGATTTATGGCCCTTCGGCGCGTTCTTTTCTTGGAAAGCTTCATCGTTGAGCCGATTAAGTTCGTTGATGCGACATATACCTTTCCAATATGAAAATGCTTTTCTTTGGAAGATGGCCGATATTTGCAAGTAACGTTCATCGATAAAAATGTAGCTGAAGAAAAAAGAGAGGGAGGGAGGGAGGGAGGGAGAGAGAGAGAGAGTGAGAGAGAGAGAGAGAGAGAGAGAGAGAATAAGTTATCATACGGATATACATTATTCGCGACAACGAACATGGTTCGTGAACGATTCAATCGATCATCGACGGAATGCGAGTATAAAAGGAAAGAGAGAGAAAGAGAGAGGCTAAAGCAGTAAAATGAAGGAAACATCTTCGTTTCGCGGGGAAAGCGATGCGGCAAAGGGGAGCTGAGTTTTCTCCCTTCGAACCAATTCGAATCGTCGCATCTTAATGGATTTATTATTGCAGCCAGTAAATTCTTTCTCGTAACAACCCTAATAGAGTAAGCATGGCATGGCAAACAAGATCATCCCTCCTCGTCTATAGACTATGTAAATATCTGAGTGGCAGGAGAGAGCGAAAAGAGACCGAGACAGAGGAAGGGAGTGGTAACGGAGAGCGAACCCCCCATAGCGTAGTCGTATAAGAGTTACTTTATATGCGAGTAGGGTGCTCACTGGAATTGGTTTACTCTACCCTGAAGTCAGCTCCCTTTCGTTCCAATCCAACTGAATCAGAGTAGGTGTTCCCTCATCCTTCGTAGATCCTCTTCACTAGCTCGTGTTCCGCGAACAGAGAGATAAAGGAAATCGTGTTAAACGGACAACCGTGTGAGTTGTTACGTGTTACCTACACGCGTTACGTTTCTACCTTACGGTTTATCCTTTACGAAAATTTCCTTCTCGTTAGGTCAAAGATTACGCTTCGCTAAAGTAAAAGACTTTAATCCTATGTTCAAGAAAGAAAATAAAAGAGAACGATAGAAAAAGGGGGGGGGGTGGGAATGAATTCTACCTACCTTTGCATGCTTTATCGTGAAGTTTTCTGTCTTCAAATATCAAAGATTCGTATTCTCTCTGAAGAGCAATCGCAGCCTCTTGGACAGAACGGTGTTTCGACGAAGGTCCTATTAACTTGCCTAATATCATCTCCATGTCTATCTGATTGATCCGAATTCGCTTGGACTCGAGCATTCGCACGAATTCGACTTCCGGCGGTGTAAGGAAAATGATGGCTGATCCGGAAGAACCAGCACGTGCCGTTCGACCAATTCGATGCACGTAATCCCTAGCTGAAAGTGGTCCCGTGTATTGAACAACGCAATCCACCTTCGGCAAATCCAATCCACGCGCTGCGACGTCCTGATGCGAAATGAAAAATTAATAAAATGTATGACGGGAAAAGAGAAGAAGAGAGAGGACGTAGAGACGTCGATGTAAGAGATTCTAAGTGATCTACCCTCCGTCATAAATCGCGTAATGCCCGTCTGTCGAATGTCAAATACGTCTCGTTCTTTAACGTATAAGCAAAGAGACACCACGGCGTTTACGGAGTCAACCTGCCGAGTACAAATACTTTACAAACCGGAGGACCGATTTCTCGTTTTGTACGAAGGTGAATATGCGAGCGCCTGCTGCGGAACCCCAACGGCGAACGTTTGAGCACGGCCCTGATTTCTTGGCGTTCGGTTGCTCGATGATTTACCGTAGTAGACTACGTAGAGTTCTCCGTTGACGGCCCTGAAGACTAATCCACTCTGGCCCACCACGAGCCAACGATACTTATAGTCGAGAAAGGAACGTCGTGAAGTTGAAAATTCTCTCGCGGCACGATACAAATTTCTTGTTTGTCTTTGCATCGAATTAATTCGGCGCTTGCCTCCGACAGCGCCAGAGTCAGGCGCCAGGGTGAAGGAGTACGAGAAAAAAATTCCGGCTATCGATAGAGAAATAAATAATATATAGCTAGAGGTATCTACCTACACCGATTTCTACCCTCGGCCATCTTTCATTCGTGTATTAAGAATTTGAATTGGTTCTTTCAGTCAATTTATATTTCTTCGTCTATCCTAGCACTCCGAATTAATTCTCATTAAAATACCTCGAGATTATTTCTTATATGCTATTTATCAAGATGTATGACGTTCGATCGATAATTTTACAGAAACAAAAATCGATAAATAAATAAGTAAATAAAAAGGAAATAAAAATAAAAACGATCGACGTCGAGATTCGTTCGAATCCGTTTGACGATCCAATCGAATCACGTACGTGCCTGAAACTCGTCGAGATCGAACAAACTGGATATTATTTGCCACTGTTTTCGATCTACTGATGCTTAACCGGTACTGGAGAAGAGCAGCGATCGATGAAGGCGATTAAGATAAACGATCGTTTAGGAGTCGGAGCACGATCGCGGCCAGGGATATCCAGAATAGATCACCCACTCAAAACATCTCACTCGTATCATATATCACTCGGTGGATCCGGATTCACCACCGCTGAGAGCCGCGGAACATTCCAACCGCGGAGCCCCTCGTGGCTTTTCAACGTAGAAATTAATAATACTGTCATAAAATCCCCGTTGAAGTGACGCCATAAAACGTGGGCGGCTTCGATCGTCCTCCACCGTGCATTTCGTGCCGCAACCGTCGACCAAGTCGACACGTAATTTTTAATGTCGGACAAAGCAAACATAAGTTCCATCCCGACGAAATACAAAGTCGCGTCTTTATTTTCTAGATATCCGATCTTGTGCGAATTACGCGTCAAATAATCGAGAAGAGTAGAAACGTCCTTAAGAAGGAAGATTTTGAAAAAAATTAAAAACTGCTTGATATTTAATCGCGCACTATAGGACTTAACGAGGGAACGAAAAAGATGATAACGAAAGTCGACGATACGATTGCCTGATTCAAGCGAGTTAATTCAGATGGTGTGAAAACGTCGTCCAAGTTGCGTGACCAAGTTGGATTTTTATAATGACGATCATTCGATATCTTGAATAGTTTTTATAGTAAAAATGTAACTCGTCGTAAGTTTAATTAATAAAATACAGCAACTTCGTCGGCTAGCTAGCGCATCTTGATGATGCAAATAAAAAAGTAAAGTTCACTACTTTCACCGGTAGACGATTACGAATAGATAGAGATCGTAATGGACATTGGAAAGTATAGAAAATTGATCCATTGCCTAATCCGAGATTGATCTAACCGGCTTATGGTGAGATTAATCGATCGGAAAATAATGTATTAACGTATTTATATATGTACGTTTGAATTCGTCATACAAATGATACTTTTCTATGAATTATTAACGCGAATAAGATTTTAATGAACATATTTGAGTTTTTTAGATTTGTCCTGTTTCGCGATGGAATTTCTGTTGGTCGTTATTGGCAAACGAGAATTTACCGATTAATATAGCAGGAGAACGGTTAAAGAAATCACTGGCACAGAACGAGCCAACGATCATAATTATACTCGTTACGAAGGCCTCGTGTGTACACATAATTTTTAACCTGCGGACACAGCGTGGGTCCAAAGATATTAAATTCCGTCCTGAAAGAATAAGCCGCGAGATAATTTACAGCTCTGGGAGTGCCGACGGGTATCCACGGCTTTTCTTCCGCTCTTTCTTTCTCTGGATCCTTTTCTTTCACTGATATTTTGTATTAACTCCTGCGGTGGCGAAAGCACCGTCATTCTCCTAATACATAATACGTACTACGCGAAACTAATCGCTACGCTTGGGATCGTGTTCGCCTTTCAATCTCATCCGACCGATTTTCGGATATTCGATGTACAATTGACAAAGATTGACGTTGACGTCAAATTAAAACAGATAATAAATCGACGCGATTCTTATCCTTTTCGAGTCTCAATTAAACCGGTGATTATGAAACTGTTCTAAGTCATTTAAGATATTAAAAGACATACTTTGTCACACGCTATTCTTAACATTTTTAAATTACATAAAAGAATTATTTTCAAAGAATAAATACTTTTTCTGTTCGACATTACATAAAAGTAATTCTGAAATAATTCAAACCCAACTGTTAAAATATTTCAAAATGAAAAATATATGGCCTATTATTAGATTGTTTTCATAATTACCGGCTCAATCATTAATAATAGATAAGGATAAAAAATGTTACGTACAAAATATCACTTACTGTACATAGCAAAACGCTGCTATTTGCTAGCCTGAAGTTTTTAAAAACTTCCGTCCTTTCCTTTTGGCACATATTACCGTGTAATTTTAAAAATTCCACGTTGACGAGAGGATCGGAATCTTCGTCTTCTTCGTCGCTCTGTTTAGTTAAGACAGCAGATAAGATTTCTGTATAATAATCAACCATGTCTTGTGTTGCCATAAAAACTAACATTTTATTGTGACCGGATCGCTATCAAATGATAAAACGAATATTGATAAGAAATTATGCTTACAAAATCTTCACTTATATGAAATATTTCATATTTACCTTGCATCTATCAACGATATAAGCGCTCAAAGTAACCATACGTAATTTTGGTGGAGTTATTACATAACTCTGACGCACACTTTCAGGAACTACAAAGTCTTCGTTAATCTGATCCTCATCTCCACCAATTGTTACTAGATTTTCTTTCGCAGCATCGACAAAGACTGGATTATGCATAGCTAGTCCGGCTAATTTTTCCACAGCTTGAGTTAATGTTGCGGATAGAAGTATCGTTTGTCTTTTTGGTGGAGATTGCATGAGATCTTCTTGAGATGCTTTCGAATCTTCCTCTTTCTTTTTTGTAGGTTTCGTAAGAAACTTTTCTTTCTTTTTCTTTAACTTTACAGGAAAATCATCTTGTTCTGAATCGCTTTCACTGTTTGAATGATATTCTTGCCTAGTTACATTTTCTTCGTTATTAATGTCATTTTTATCTATTTCAAATTTTGATATTTCATTATCATTGAAATTTTGTTCTATCTTATGAGTTTCTTCATCTGTGAAAACTTTTCTATTGTTTTGTCTTAACATTTCCATAGGATCATAACCTGAGTTATCTGATTTAATATTTATTCCTTTAAGAGCATCAACTATGCTAAAAATGTAATTTGAAAATGTTAACTTTATAAACTTTTCAATATTTATAAAATTATTCTGTAAGATAATATTTTACCCTGAAATATCTTTTTCATATCCAGCATCTAACATTCTATCAGCTTCATCCAAAACAAAATGTTTTACATCGTCTAATTTTAAAGCTTCGGTATGTCTAATATGATCCAGTAGTCTACCTGGAGTACCGACCAAAATGTTACAACCTTTCCTTAGCCTTGCTTTTTCTGCCTTTCTTTTTTCTCCACCTACTAAATAACCTGGCACAATCCATGTAAATGGCTGTGATAATAAAGCAAACAAAATAGATAGGCATTTGTAAACAAACATAAAAATATACTTCTATCTTAAAAAATAAGCTTGTACTAATACTTACTTTTCTTAATTTCAAAAAACACTCATAAGTTTGTAAAGCTAATTCTCTCGTAGGTACAACGACTAATGCACCCAATCCACTACTCCTTGTTAATTTAGGCCTTATCTTATGTAAGCATTCAACGATTGGTATAGCGTATGCTAATGTTTTGCCTGATCCAGTTTGAGACCTAATTAAAACATCTTTCCCAGAAAATATTTGAGGAATTGTCATTTGTTGCACAGTAGTCATTTTAGTTATGTTCATATTTTGTTCTAGATTTGATACCTTAATAAAAACGCAGCAGAAATGTTAGAAATTTCTATGATAAAATTAAAAATTTCATTCTATTAATATTACTACTAACCATAAAAGAATGTATGTCAAGATCCGAAAAATTTGTTTTTGTGAAAACTGTTTCAGTAATTGGTTTTACAAATCTTTGCCCAATATTTGGAACTTCTGGATTATTTCTAAATAAAGACGACGTTTTTCCAGTTTGTTTCTTATAAGTTTTATAAGTGTTATCAGAAGATTCATTTTTCTCTGCTTTGTATTCTGCAATACTCTTAAAATGCTTCTTTTTTCTATTATTAGTATTTATATCTAATTTTTTCAATTGCTTTATCGGAATTAATCTTTTACTAGATTGCTCTATTGTAGATTTCTCCTGCGGTGCCTGAATTATATCTTTATCATCCGTTTTAACATTTAAAGTTACATCTGACAAAGTTGATTCTACATTTTTTGTCGCCACTTGATTTGAAAATATTTCTGACAAAGACTTCTTCCCGCTAGTCTCATTTATATTTCTTTTTTTTACGACTATTGCTTTACCCAATGACTTTTTAGAAGGCTTAACAAATGATATAATAGGTTCTTTAATAACATTCTTTTCTGTCTCAACAAGTTCTGTTACAACCTTATCGGTACCTGTACTTTGTATATTTGACGTAGAAGGTACTTTTTCTAATTTATCTGTTACAGTTGTAGATACATTATTTTTATTCTTGGATTGAATTCGTAAATCAGATAATTTCTGTGTATTCTGCGAACTATTGTGTATATTACTTTGCTGTAATCTTTTGGCAACTATAGCTGCCAATGCTTTTTGTTTAACTCTTTTGATTCCTCCGCTTTGATCAGACGGAACACTTTGCAACTTATTACTCTTCTTACTTTCTTTTTTTCCTACCAGTCCTTTCTTCAATCTTTTGATAGAACTTTTCAACTTAGACCTTCTTTTTGTCTAAATATATAGATGTTTCTTTTGATAAGACCCACATACAAGAACATAAAAATAACTTAAATTTAATTAAATACTCACGTTGGAAGATACGCCAGCTGTAGGTTCTGTCGAAATATTTAAACGAATATCCATCTCCTGTATAGTCATTGAACAATCTTATAAAAAAAAAAGCGGGCAATTGAATAAACACACGCTTATAAAATACACGTTAAAAACAACACGAAGCTACATAACCTCTTTTACGTACACGTTTAGTAGTCACGTGTTGACAAGGATACATCGACAATAGGGACGCTGCACGCATGCGTAAAAAAAAAACTTACGAGTTCGAGACTATCGACGATATCGCTTTTTATTTTCTCGAATCATATATTTCCTCTATCCCGCTTTTGATCTTTGCGACGTCGCGTAAATATATTCACGACAATTACGCAATTGTCGTAGCGGTATCGTCGCCTACTAGAAAAACTTGCGTCGTTGTTATTAATGATAACAGTATGCATCACGATCGATTAGACGATACTTCGATAGTAGAAATATAGACGATAGTTGAAAATCACGACAGGTTCGACATTCGCGCCTTATTGCGTTAATGTCAACGAGATGCTTCTTCCATCGGTCTTTCTCTCGGTGTGCTTAAAAGTCAACAAGTATTTTGTTTTTTAAATCTTCAAAGATAACACCACGTGCATAAGAAAACAAGTGCGTAAAGTGGCGTGAAGATATCATTAAAAGAAGTTGTTCTTTCGATAGAGAAAGAGAGAGAGAGAGAGAGAGAGAAGGAGAGAGAAGGAGAGAGAGAGAGAGATATTTTGCGAATGTGCGAAAGGCATATATAGGCAGAAGTGGTCGTCATTTTGTAGTAAACGTGTGTTTACTTCAGGCCATGTGTGTTTACATTTTTTGTTCTTTTTTCACCAACTATCGAACAAGTGTCGCTCGTTGAAATGACAAAAGGATCAATCAACTGTGAAACGTGTTAGCGCTAGTTGATGTAAACTTAAACGTTCACTTCGTGCAGCCAACAATTTTCATCATTATGAGTGCATTATGTTGCATCGGTTTATCCGTAGCGTCGAGAATTATCGGCACTTATACATTGGTACGTAAAATCTATTTACGTTATTTTTCATTTATTTTAAAACGATTGCATTCTCCATGTAGAATAATGTAAAAGACGTTAGAAATGTTCATCTCGTTGTTTTCCTTATCGAAAACAATACATGTTATTCAATATAAACATATATTTCAACGTTTCTATCTTTAGGCTCTCTCGATACTTATAATAAACGTCTTTATGAGCCACTTTTTTATGGGAAATCACGAACATGATTTCTTCGGAACTCTTGAATCCTGGGCTCCCATTGGCTTGAATTGGACTCTTATATTCAAATATTTTCGATTGGATAGACAATGTAATTAATTTTCAATCTCGAGCAATTTTCTTTTAATTATATATACGTTCTCTCGATGATATAATAATATTATATAAAATAAATTTTCAGCTCAAGTCATTGCCATTTGTTCGTACGCTATTCTCGTGTATAGTATGCTGTTTTTAATATCAAGCGCGTATCTTACTTACGGATCGATCACGGTGAGTACTTTGATCCTAAACCATTTCATAAAAAGTATCTCTTGTTTGTTCATTGTTCTTCTTTTTGTAACAAGTAAGAAGTAAAAGAAATATAAAAGAAAAAAAAAAAAGGAAAGAGAAATAAAAAAGAAACCTTGGATGACGTGTAGATCGATCAAACACATAGCTTCTTTACACGATAGAATATTTTTGGCACGTAACGACCTCGTCTAAACTCGCTAACGATCTCGCTAACTTCCGCATGTGTTTACAGAGGAAATCTAAGTATGCCGTGCCTTGGTTATATATGCAAATGGTTAGCATAATAGATCAGTCGACGGCGCTGGGTATTCAATTGATGCACGAACGGTACGATGTTTTCGATAAATCGACGTGGTACATTCCACTCTGTTGCACTTATTTACGTAAGTATTATTCAAATTGACTCCTGGTTAGTACGATTAATCGTATCCTTCGTTAATTGTTAGTACTCAATGCATATTTCTGGATGGTCGTGCAAAGTGCACGCAGAGAATGGTCGAAAAACAGAGAAAATCAACAAATCTCACAAATATCTGGAAACCTTACCAATGAAGTTACAACTAAATCACCTTCCTACGTATCGTTGAGCTTCATGACAAATCAATCGTCTTATCAACCATCGAACACTTTACCCTTTTACGATACCTCGAACAGGGCGAAATGAAACGAACAGAAGGCTATATTATTCATCGTATCGAGTCGCCCAACAGGAACGAAGTTACTTCGGCTTGGGCGATATATCTGTGAAAAATTAAAATTGACTGTGTTTACGTTTTACGATAGAATAATTTTACATTACGAAGAAGGACAAGAAGAAAAGGTCCTCTTTTAAAAAGTTCTTCGTTTTTATATACGGCGCTCGAAATTTGGCGAGTTTCTAATCGAACGGATCGATATGTATTTATTTGTATAAATCTCATTTTTTTCTTTTCTTCATTACTCGTTGATAAAGTTAATGAAAGAAATCGACGATCCATTATTACTTTCGTTTAATTCGATGTGTTTTGAAATGAGAAATCTTTGTCGATAAGCGAAGTAGCAAACAACCGACGTTCCATTTCTCTCTTTTCCCTTGCATTTACGATAGTTTTCGTAGAATTTTCTAAAGTTAAGACCGCGTAATAACCATTGATATTTTTCTTTTCGGTCAATGGAACGCTCGTATTCTTTCCCTCTCTTTCTTTCTTTTTCGTCTTCTTTTACGTAAAATAGATCTCCTTCTGAAAATAAAAAAGAAAAATGTATAGTAATGCGGGTAGAACGATAAATCAGTTGAGAGATGCGACTAATAGAGTGTATCAAGCGGAGCGGTCCCTCGACCCTAAAAGAGAGAGAAAGAGGGAGAGAACGTTGCTGTGCATAGAGAAATATGAAAAATGGATCTCGCTTTACGTCGAAATACTTTTAAACTTAGGCGATTGAAATCTCACGCAAGCATATTCGAAGTCATAGTAAGGGAACTGATGGCTACACGCGTGTATCTCGTATACCGAACGAGCAAAACTCTTGTCAACTTTTCGTTATATACTTAGGAATAATGATCGAGATGGCAATGGTCGACGGAGGAAGGTTTTTACTTCGATTTATGTCGAATGCTTTCGTTGCTTTGCTATTTTGATCGTTCGATCGTCGTAGATATATCGAAATGGAAATTATTATCATTGATGTTTGCGTCTATACGAATTGAAGGAAAGTGATTTGGAAATTTTTAGAAGGGAAAAGGTCAACGCAGTATCGTAGATACATAAGTATTTGTATACGTATGAGAAGGGTAAAGGTACGCGTTCTGATTGGTCGACCGCAGTACCGCTTTTAAAAAGAACTGAGCGAGTCAATTTGTAGACTGTCGCAAAGTTTTAAAACACTAGTTGACAGGCGACGGTTCAGGACCCTTATGTACTATTCCCCCTTCTATAAGAGACTCCTGAAGGATTCCACCACCATCTCTTTCCTCTTATCCTTTTTCGTTCGGTCTCGAAGCCACGATACTCAGCCCTCCGTGTCGTGGGAATCGATGGATTGTAAAATAAAACTAACTTGGCTTTTTCGTGGATCGAAAGCGGAGTACTCGGCGAAATCTCATTCTCGCGGGACTCTTTTATTTCCATATACCCCTTTTCAGGCACGACCGCAGGGAGTGTCTTACGCGATAACAATAGATACGCCTTTATGTTTTGTAAAATTGTTATGTAAAAATCCAATAGAATCGATTCTGACTTTTCATTGATTTTAAACATAAAAGTATTTAATATTAAATTGACATTATTTTAACAATTTTCAATCGATTTAAAGTCAACAATTTTAATCAACACTTCCTGCAGTGGTACATAAACTGTATGTAACATTTTGTTATATTTGATCGAGTCAATATATTGTTACAATTAAAAAAGTTTACATATACTCATACATTTAAAAAAACGTCGAACTTTCCTTTGAATCGATTAAAATCGATTAACGGTAGGATCAATCGTAGCTTTGCCCTGGTTTACTCGTGAAAAAGTGTACAGATTCGTTATTAAATATTCCTAGAAAATGCATCACAGTTATCTCATAATTTTTACATACATTTCTACATCTCGGACATGTAAAAGTATATGTATAATATTTTATAATTACCACTATGTTACGTTTATTACCATCAAAATATATATACATATATATATGTGTATATATATATGTACTTATATGTATAACAGTAACAATGTGTATATGTTATATTTATTTAATATAATTGTTCTTATAACAATATATATTATTATAATAACAATTATATATGTATATATATATATATATTGTTAGTGTTACATTTACTATAACTCTTAAAATAAACTAGAGCGTAACATAAGTATCCTAACATACATTGTTCATTACAAATATATTCTTACGAATTATCATAAAATAGAAATAAGAAATATAGAAAAAAACAAATATCCAAGCGCGCGAATAAACTATACCAATCTGCAAGATAGTGTATAATAGATATTAAATTGTTCTGATTGTAAAAACAAAACACGTTATATTTTATTTACATGCTCTTTTCTCAAAGTCGGATGATTAATATATGACTTCTCGGCTAATATCACAAATAATTTAATTAATGATAAAACTTTCATAATTAATTATTAATATGGTCGCGTTAAGAAAAGAAGACTGATATGAATTAATATAAATAGATAAACGATAAAAAACATTCATAATGAAAGATTTACTACCCGCAAGCAAATCCAAAAGAGAATTGCTCACGTTCATGTTCTTTAATAATTTTCAAAACAAAATTACAAACATTAATTTTTGCCAATTTTGGATTTTTCATTTTCAACATAATGGACATTGGAGAGACTTGAATTTTTTATTTACTATTTACAAAGTTCTACGTTGGCTACAAAACACTTATCCACATTTTAGATCAACGTTGAGATGTGAATTGATTCGTAGTAGTGATGATAGTTTGACATCAAAATTGCTTGAATTTGTTGTAGATGAAAAAATGTACTAAGAATAATCACTGATTCTGAGACATCCTTACACACTATTTGTTAATTAAATTTAGAAAACTAAAAATTACAATTCCGCATTAAAAAATAACAATATTGCACAGTACAATTCCTGAAATCATTTTGAAAATTGATACATGTATACTAATTATATTGGAAAATACATATTATGTAAGTATACAAAATGGCGTTGTGTTAAATATACTGCCAAAACAATTGAACGATTCCCGCCGCACATGCGCAGTATATAATGGGAGTACATCTTGCGTATAATTTATTGAAAGTCAATAAATTATTAATTTTTTATCTATTATTAAAAAATATAATATAAAATTTTGAAGAATATAAACTATCAAACATGTTATTAATCGAAATTAGAAGCATATTTTTTAACGAAAGTATTTAAAATAAGTTTCTACTACAGATACGTAACTCTTTTCTATTTCCTAATTCTACATCATAAGTGAAAGCATATATTACTAATAAATCAGATAATAAAAAAGAGAGAGAAAGAGAATGTATTTTTATTTATCATATATTTCTCTTGTAAATATTTTGAAAAAATAATAATTTACATAATTTTCAACCATAAATATTTAAGAATATAAATATATAAATAAATATAAATATATAGGTAATTATATATAGGTAATTAATAAATTAAATAAAATAATTGGGAAATTATCGAAAATTTTTGGTCGATCTCTGAAACAGTTAAAATGTAGAAAAAAATGTTTAGAGGAAAGAATTAAAAATGAAAAATTTGATCTCGGATACTACTGATAAATAAATTCCAAGTATTACCATACCGATCTATATAATTTCTTGCAAAATACCTGTTTTCAATGCCAAGGTATATAATAAAAAACTTTCTTGCTTGATTCCACATAGATACTGTATACATATAGGAAATATCTGGAATCGAGCTGACGTCAGCAAGTGTTGAAAAAAACTGTATACGTATCTGTCTTTCACGCATGATTTTTCTACGTATATATCTATACACACACACACTTTCTTGGATTACGCAGCTTCTTGTTTCAATGTAGGTTAGTAGGTAATATATTTCTTTTACAAAATAAAGAAAATAAAGAAAATAGACATTAAAGGATAGGAATTATTTTAAACGTAAAAGATAGACATTATTTTTCCTATTGGCTCGTTTTTATCACGAATTATTAATAACATTTATAACATAACTTTAAACGTTTGCAATTAAATTTTAACGAAATAAGGTGTCAATTATAAAAATTATTCTTTTATTCGATTAGTTTTTTTGATTTATTTGACTAGTCACTCTTTTTATATCTATCTACAATATGTAAATGTTTAACATTAAATAATTGAAAAAGCTAACCAATTAATATTTCCGAATCGGTTCCCATTAAGGTAATTAAACTGTGTGTAAAATCTGGTTACATTGGATTTGTTCAATTTCTTGCTACAATTACAAAAAATGTAGACACTTAACACAAAAAAAAGAACGACTAAAAAAAGATAAGGATTGTATAAGATTCTTTTCAAATATTTTCTCAAGTTGCTTTCACATTATTATGTTATGACAAAATTGAAATGAACCGTTCGAGATTGTGCTTGTTTTCTTTTACAATTTTTCCATTCTTAACAACCCCTTCCACTTTTGAGTTTCTACATCTCGAATAAAACGATTCCGGAGGATCGCAAACGGTTGTATTTGTCCACGGAAGATGGGAAAGTTTTCGTAAAGGACGACCTATGTGAACGAGATTCCCTCGAGTAGAAATCGATCTGCTTTTCTTCGAGTTGCCGTGTAAATTGCAAAAAGAAACAGAGAAGAAGAAGAAGAGGAAGATACAACGATGAAAACGATGTCGAAGCTTCTCCCTCTTGGTATTTCTGACACGTTCATCTTTCGTCATTGTGTTTTTCGTTGACAATTTCGTCGTCGTCGTCGTCGTCTTCGTCGTCGTTGTCGTCGTCATCACACGTATAAACGTACGTGCAGCGATCAAAGAAAATGGCTGTCGCTCGTGTGACATACATAAAAGGTACTACGATGTAATTAATCTTCTTGTATGACACTTCGGCTGGTTACGCTTGCCAGGAGCTTGCCAGAAGCCAGAACACAACATCCCACTTAACCCGAGACGCCTAGAAAACAATTAATGTGAAATTGATTAATAATTATAGTGTCCTAATTTCTTCCCTCATGTTGTCGGACGTTAGAGACGTGCCAGTCATGCGTGACCCTGAAAGAATAGAAAAGATAGGGTGTAAGAAAGCATCTACAAAATCGGTGTACGAAACTTTTTCCGCTTGAGAAAGATTTTCGATTCGAATCGACGGAAACTCGTTTTACGATCGATACGAAAGATACTTTTAAACAAGGTAATATATATTCGAGGAAGGTATCGTGGATCCAAACGTTCTACTTCCTGGTCTCTAGATCACGAACGATGGTCGATCGTCGGGACGTTTTACTCTTTTTCCGAACATTTATTTGTTCGCCAAGGAAAACGGACAGTCGATTTGGCATTATTTTTCCAGACAGGCAGACTTTATTGATCTACACACCCCTTGGTTGCTATCTATCGAGAGTAAAAGAGATGGAGAGGAAGAGATAAATAGACAGATAGATAGATAGATAGATAGATAGATAGATAGATAGATAGATAGATAGATAGATAGAGAAACGGATAAACGAGGAACGAGATACGAGAGAAAGAGAGGAAACTGCGGAACTGAACGCCCCATAAAGCTAACCAATGCTAATACTTCGCATCTCCGCATTGGCGTCGTCGTTCTCTCTCGTACGTTATTCACGTTCATATGATTTCTACGATGGAACGAACGATCACGTAAATTTCGATAGGACGCCTCTGCATGCCTGGACCGGAATCGGCAATAAACGCGTAACCGAGCCTAATTCGTAACGTTGGCCCAGTCATTGTGGCCCATTGTGAATTCCCTATCTCCTGCCGCAGGAACGACTCGTATAATGCTGGGGTTATCGCCAGGAAACTGCCAGTAACGACTACGGTAAGAGTGTGTACTCTTCCAAAATCGTTGTCGGACTATGGCGATTCTATTATTCAAAATTTCTACGCGTGTCTAAAGTCTCAGCGTGACGAAACACGAGAATCGTTAACTTCCGTCCTCTTCCTTGCAAAAATCGTCCTTTCGAAAGAGTTGATTCGTGAGTTATATTTTAATCTCTCTTTCTCTCTCTCTTCCTCATTCTCTCTCTCTCTCTCTCTCTCTCTCTCTGTGTATCTATCTCTTTCTGTCCACCTTCCTCCTTCGCTCTATTTTTTCCTTCTCTTGAAGAATAACTTGAAGCCAAGAATGTCTAACGACGCCAAGATACTCGTGTTTCTTTCGACGATTATTCACCGAACGAAGCCAAGAAATTTACAAACCCGATCAAGAAGACTAACACGCTGAATGAAGTCGCGAGATTTTGAGGATATAAAAAGTGTCTCTCTCGAGGATACGTCAAGATAAGTTGGCCAAAAATTTGATGCGAATGCACGCATGTACGACGAGCAAATTTTCTTATTGTTAGCATATGAATGGAACGACGAAAATCTAGTCTCTCTCTCTCTCTCTCTCTCTCTCTCTCTCTCTCTCTCTCTCTCTCTCTCTCTCTCTTTCGATACGAGATTTTTTTACTCTTCTTTTGGCACCCTACCGATGAATAAAATTCAGCCTCGCGATATCCGATGACCAAAGAAAGAAAAAGAAAAACGAAAAAGAAACAGGAAAAGAAAAGAAAAGAAAAGAAAAGAAAAGGAGAGGGAAAAAAAAGAACGGGCGGATATAGGCGGGAAAGAAATAGCATTACTTTCGAATTTCTTTTGCTTGGAAATAGTAAGTGGCACGTGCCGAGCGTTTCTATTTCTTCCTGGTTCGAAAAGGGAAGACCAAGCAACGGACGATGGATAGCCCTAGTGGACAGGGAAGAAGGCGAGGAAGTAAATTTGTGAACGCGATGGTCCAACGTAGCACAATGGCTACGTTTAATAGTACATTAAGCACGGTACAGGGAACGATTGAGAGAGAGAGAACGTTACAAGCACCATGACAAACTTCGCCATTCGGCAAAACGATCCTGTCGATCGTGCAAAAGAGGGATGAAAAGGGAAAAGCTTACGACTCGTGCTCTCTCGAAAAGAGATACGATCTTTTTCCTTTTCCTTTTTTTTTTCAACGTTATGACGTAGTTACATTCGAATGTGAAATTTCTCTTAATAAGAGACCGTGCTACGTCGTGGTCGGTTCGTTCAAAGTGTCGGAAGTGTATGAACGAAGAAAAAAGGGAAGAAGAGAGCCGGTTTTTCAAAGAGAGAAAATGACTGCCGTAGGTGTCGAAGAGTTGAGAGAAAGAGAAAAATAGAGATAGAGAGAAAGAGAGAGAGAAAGAGAGAGAAAGAGAGTGGGACTCGAACGAGGCCGCAATTAGGCGGTCCCCGGGGTCGACGAGCAGCGGATGGGGTCGGGCATTATGCAAAGCAGATTTTAAATTTAGATGTGGCCCACCGTGTCCACGCGTTCCTCTTTCTCTTCACTCACTCTCTCTCTCTCTCTCTCTCTCTCTCTCTCTCTCTTTCTCTCTTTCTCTTTTTCTCTTTGGAATAGAGACCGACGAAGAGGAGAAAAAGGAAATACGCAGAAAGGTGGTGCGTAGACGGTTCGCGTGGGTCGTGCCGTCGTGCTCGACAAATTAGCGCGTTTTAAATCCAATCCGAGCTGTCCGGAGAAAGATAAAGAGAAAGAGAAAGAGAAAGAGAGAAAGAGAAAGAGGGAAGGAGGGAGGGAGAGTGAAATAGGAGGGTAACGTTCGCACCCGCTCGACTTTACGTGTGTCTGTGTGTCCGTGTCATTCTCTCCCTATCTCTCTCTCTCTCTTTCTCTCTCTCTCTCTCCCCGTCTCTCGCTCCATGTCTGCTTTGCATTTCTCGCGCGCGTCCAACATTTGAGGTGTAAAATATTAAATCCAAGCGCCTCCGCCATATCGCCTACGTCCTCGGAAAGAGACGAAGAGGGTGGCACCCGGTTGAGAGGAGGGTAGGTAGGTGAAAGGGAGATGGTGTCGTTGATGGTGGGGTGCTAGTAGAGAGAAACGAAGAGGGGTAGGAGAGAGGATATGGCGAGAGGCGATGCTCTGCGGCGCGCACTCAGCGAGTTTACATTTAAATGTAAAAGTGCCGAGTGCTGCTCGACGAAAGCTGCTGTTTTGCATTCGAAAGCTCATGATTGCCTCTGAGCTTTGCTTTTGACGGGGAGTATTTCGAGACTTCGTTCCTACCCGAACGGAGGAGGCTCGTGATATGGGAGAGAGAGAGAGAGGGGGGGGGGGGGGAGAGTGAGTGAGAGTGAGAGTAAGAAGATGAAGGAGGGGATGGGAAAAATTTATACAAACGGAATGCCTGCCGTCTTTCATCGTCGGCCGATCTCAAACTACCTCGGAAAATTCCAAGTTAGATATAGATACTCTAGCTAGCTAGATAGATAGATAGGACGATAAGGTTTCTTGTGAATCCTCGAACAACGCTTTACTTCGATTTTCGATTTCGATTTATATAACTAGTATATTGATCGTGCGACGATCCTTGTCGTTCCTTCGATGCGTACACTGCTTTGGCCATTTATTTCCGGAAACTAATCAATTCTCGGAACGAAACGATGAAGGAGAAACGGCCGTTACGAACGAGCAAACCTGCTGTTATTCTTCTAATATGTATGTTTCTTATGAGCGTTGGTAAAAGGGCTCCCCGGGCCACCCCCACCTACCTCAACCTCTATCCACCTCGGCAGCCCCACCTTACCCCTTGCAATTTCCTATGATAGATCGAGTCCCGTGGACAAGTTCCATTACGGTCCGCGTTCTGAATTATTGAACTGGCAATTCCGCGCCGACACGCGGTACGACTCTGCATCAAAGTGTCAACGGGCTCATTAAGTCTCCAAATCAGGTGAGGCAACGCTTGGTAAAGCGATCGACCGTGCGCTCGCCGATAAACACCGCGGATTAATCGAACTCCGTAGGTATGTACAACTACGTGCTTGTCATCGCTCGTCATCATCTTGGAATGTTTAATCAACTGTTACGAAAGATTTATGCGTTTCGATTACATCTAAAGTAGTCGTCCGATTATATACGCTAGCCGTTGTCGTTCAAATTCATCGCAATGAATGAGAGCAAGAGAGAGAGAGAGAGAGAGAGAGAGAGAGAGAGAGAGAGAGAGAGAGAGAGCTAGAAACGAAGAGAAAAAGTAGGAAATAATTTTCATCGATTCCGAGATAAATGACAAATCATACGTGGAATTACGTCGCGTGTCACGGAATTAAACTCGGTCGTACAGAACGATAGCGTCGAGTTTAGTGTCTTCCAATCAGACTCAAATAAAGTATAGAAACAAGTCGAAAAAAAAATATATATATATATATGTATGTATATATATACAGGTATGTGCATATATGATTTTATATAGATATTATATAATATCATAGTAACCATCGAGGAAAATATACAGATGCATGGAGATACACGATATGCATCTGCGCCGAGTGATATTTCATCGAGCGGAATAAAAGTACCTACGATGTATACGCGCACGAGTGGGATATCTGCATGAAAGTGTACACCAAAGGGATGTAGTATAGCGTTACACGCGATGGACCTCGCGTTCCATATTTTTTCCTATCTATTTCTCTCTCTCTCTCTCTCTTTTTCTCTGTTTCTTTCACTCTCTTTCTTCTCTCCTTTTTTTTAACGAGAATTATCCCATTGCGGTCGAAGAGCAGAACAGATATTTGCATCTCGTTCTCTCGACGAATCGGAAAACGGAAGATCGTCGAAGGAGATTACAAAGATCTCTAATCCCTTGAAATAAGACCTGTTACTACAAACTGCATTCATCGGTTGTAGAGTAAGCATATCTAAGTACTCGATCAACGAGGACTCGGAAAGAGAGTCGCGATCTTTATCGGAACTCGCCCTTCTGGTCCATATGCTGAGCTAATAAGAGCACTAATAACGGCCACCACCCTTCCCCTACGTAAAGAAAGCTGTCACTAAATATTTTTCTTCGACGACGGTTGCCCTGGGAATTCGTGCGTGGTACCAACCCAATTTATATATACATAATAAATACATAAATACATACATATGTACGTACATAAGTACTTATATATATATATATATATATATATATATATATATATATATATCGTGAGTAAAGTGACGTACTTATACATTATATTACTGAGTACTATTGAACGGATATATTCTTCTTATCCAAAAGAATTTGATTTTTGAAAAAGAGTAATGTAAATAATAACGATAACGTTATCAACAAACTCTGTTTGTTGGTAAAAGCTCGAGAGCACTCATAAATGGCAAACGCGATTAAAACCTACAAAGAAAGGGAAGAAGATGGTGTTGATGGTAATGGAAGCGGTAGTTGAAGGAGAGATGGTATTCGATTAAACTCGTTTCACTTCGAATGCAAATCGTCCAATCACGCGTCCGGAAGGCTGCAGCGCTCGACGCTTACTCGCGTAATTTATTCGTAAGGGCGTTAAAGTTTCATAAGTCGTGCACATAAAATGCAGTCGAGAGTGGAGGGTGTCCGCCGGCGTCGTCGTCGTCGTCGTCATCATCGTCGTCGTCGTCGTCGTCGTCGTCGTCGTCGTCGTAGTCGTCGTCATCGTGGTAGTCGTCGTCGTAGTCGTCGTTGTAGTCGTCGTTGGTGGCGTCTATGCCACCCTTCGATATCCCTCTCCCACTCCACCCTCTTCGCCACCTCTGCCGCCGCCCTCTTGGCGCGGCAGAAAATTATGCAGATGGCGGAGAAAAGCTTTGATAAACACGACAGTCTCTGATCGTTATGCAGATCCGCGCCACTGTAAAATGGCGGCAATGTCTCCCTCTCGCTCGTCCACTCGTTCCCTCCCTCGTTCTCTCTTCGTTCCTCCCCGCTTTGCTGGACCCAGGGGTGTTTCAACTTCTCATCCTCCTATCCACTCCTCTCTACCTCTTCTCTTTCTCCTGCCCCATCTCCTCCTACTCTTCATCTGCCGCCGCAGCTCGTTCCTGATTTTCACACCCCGGTCGAGGCATTACCACCCCAAGTCGACGAGGGTGGAAATAACCCACCTTCCTTCCTCTTTCTCTCTCTCTCTCTCTCTTTATCTCTCGCTCTCTCTCGCTCTTTCTCTCTCTCTCTCTCTCTTTCTCTCGCTCTCTCTCTCTCTCTCATTCCCTCTCGCATCTCTTTCTATCTCTCTTCTAGCTTCTGCTCAACCCTCGACTGCGTCTGCGCCGAGTATATATGCACTGCGATTTCATTGGAAGGTCCCGGCTGCTGCTGAAAGACATCCGCACGCTGAAATCTCCCAGCACACCCACCCTCTTTCTCTCTTTCTATTCCTACCCGCTTCGGCAGTCATTGAGACAAGTGAGAAGAACACGTATAATTTTACACCCACCCTAACTGCGGTCCTTCAGCGCCACCAAAATGGTCGTGAAGATGTTTTATTCTTTCATGATTTCTTCCTTTCCTTTTTCCTCTTCTTTTATTCTTTTTTCTCGTTTCTCGAAAAAACGAGTATCGCGAGCAAGCAAGCAAGCGAGTTATACTTAGAGATCGTTCATCCCTCGTTGAGACTAAAGTTTCTCTTAAATTAACGGATCGTGGTACTTGTGTACTATGTCGGGGACAACGATGATGACGAGAGTACAAGAGAATTGGCGTTTCACGCTATCAACGGACATAGGACGGATATACGGGGCGTGGTTTTACCATTCAGTCTCGACCAATTGCTCTCTACCAAGGATCATTACTTAATTGCTCTTCGGTCCTCCCTACTCTTCCTTTTCTTTGTCTCTCTCTCTCCCTCTCTCTTTCTCTCTCTCTCTCTCTCTCTCTCTCTGTTTCTCGCTCGTTTGGCTTCAATTCAGTCGTAATTTTTACAATCATTCAGAAATTATTTCTTTTTACCGACATTAAAAAAACCGCAGCTATCAATAAAAAAGAATGTCTGTAATAAGATATACAAGAGGAATCAGATTAAAATTTTGTATATTTAAGAATGAAAGTATAAGCTTAAATAAACTAAATGAATATCTAATCTAACGACTCGAGTAATAATTCATTTAATAGCCTCACGATTTTATTATCGTATCGAGTATTCCTTTATCTCTTTGTCGAACTCCTATAAGTTTTTTGTAAAGAATTTTTTTCCTCTTTATCTCATTTTTTTTTTCTTTGAAATTACGGACAACACTTTATGATAGAATCGAAAATAGCATCGTATCGTTCAAAAAAAAAAAAGAAGCAATGACAATATAAAATTAGTTTCTTTCTGTCTCGGAAGTATACAATTTCGTTTTATGACATATTTGAATATATTGAAAAAAAAAGAGATACTTCGAGCGTTCAATTATCCTGAAACACTTTGTATATCTGCACACATATGTTTTTATATACATATATACACGCAAGAGTACAAATTGGACCGCGAGCGAAATTGGCCTGACAGTTTAGCTATGACAAAAGCACAATAGAATGCACCGTTTCCTGAACGCAGCGTGCAGCTGTAATTCCTCCGTCTATCCGTCCGTATCTTCTTTCTCTCTCTTCCCTTTCTCTCTGTCTCTCTCTCTCTCTCTCTCTCTCTCTCTCTCACTCTCAACTTTACCATAATACACGCATCTACCTACGTCCTCCCACTTTTCTTACTCTTTCCTTCCTTATATATTTCTTTTTTTTCTACATTTCCCCAAAGAGTCACTGAAATTGCGGATATCGTAGACAGTTTAATATCGTGTCGCTGTCACGAATACTCGTTAGCGAACGCGATACTTTAATCGCGATTTAATACCTACGACCTACTCTGTGAGTAATAAAAACGCGATCGAATATAAACAAGAGAGTAAGTCAACTCTCGGTCGTTCGGAATAAACAATATTTGATTATTCGATTATCTAACGAAAAAAAGGATAACATAATTTTGTGTTAAGTTTCTGAACGAAGTTGGAGAAAAAAATTGTTTTACAACAAACTTCGACTCGTTTTTCTTTTCTTCTTGTAGAGATATCGATAAAACGAAGAAGAAGAAAAAGAAGAAAAAGAAGAAGAGAAGAATAATCCGCGAGACGATTCGCGAGCAGCGACAAAACGACGAATTTTCCACGAGGAGCGCAGCCTGGTTCTAAGTGGTCGACGTATGATGACGGTTATTACCATGATGCGCTGTTTCCTGCGACCGTGAATACCTTCTACGTACGCGCCGACACGCAAACATACACGAGGAACATATATACACGGATACAAGTGACTCTTTGCACGCGTAACTTGCGCGCAAACGCCGATATTGGAGTAAGAGAAACAGAGATAGAGCCAGAGATATAGATATACATAGAAACAGAGAGAAAGAGAGAGAGAGAGAGAGAGAGAGAGAGAGAGAGATAGAGAAAGAGAAGAGTGTATGCGTGAGCGTCCTGCGCACCCCGTCTCTGTAACCGAGCATTTCGTCATTATATAATATACTCGTTTACACAGAACATTATTGTCGCAAATATGTCATTAATGTCGGAAATCAGCGGCGCGTATTGTAACCGCCTTTGCGTGATGCGGTTTTCCAGATTTTGCTTTGCCTCGGCAAAAGTCTCTCTCTCCCTCTGTGTCTTTTTATTACTTTTCTCTCTCTCTCTCTCTCTCCTTTCTTTTTCTCTCTCTCGCTCTCAAACGTAGATTCTCCGGTCGGTGGAGGCTCACAGGAAGTTACCCATACGTCATTGTTCCTGCTAAACGAGTTGCTGCCAGCCAGAAGACTTGCGAATGCCAACGGTTCGTCGTTCATTATAAGGTGGATATATACGATACGTTTTCGTACAAAATACTGTAATCACAGTTTCGCGTTTAGTTGACTCTTTCGATTCAGAATATTCAGTCATTCGTAAGCGTTTTTAAAATAGAACTTGGTTAATTTTTCAAACCATTGAAATTCATATTCGTTTTATTCTCCGTGTTTTATTTTCTAACTGGAAGATCTAAACTCGCGAGATCTATTCTGGAACTCTCTCTCTCTCTCTCTCTCTCTCTCTCTCTTTATCTGACGCTAGCACGCGATAATAATATAATTCGATTGAAGAGAACGAGCGAGAGAACCAATAAGAGACTGCCTTTAATCGGGTTACTTCGTTACCGTGTTACTCCGTTACTCGCCGCGGTGATATCAACGGAATATCAATTATAGTGATTAACCAAGACGCCTGGCACGAGCACAAACTTTGTCTCTCCCTCGGGAGCTCGCTGAAAAGGATAGGAAGAGGGATAGGAACTTGGTCTCGTAAGGAAGACTAAAGACAGATAGAGGGAGAGAGAGAGAGAGAGAGAGAGAGAGAGAGAGAGAGAGAGAGAGAGAGAGAGAGAGAGAGAGAGAGAGAGAGAGAGAGAACGATCGAACGAACAAGTTAGAGAGAGATAGAGAGGAAGTGTAAGGGTCGTAAGGACAGAATAACATCTTTTGTCAGGTTCGAATTAGCCAGTGGAATATTCAAATCGTCGAGCTGCTCGAGCAGATCTCTTGGAGATATTTCAATCACTTCGAAAGAGATCTCTCGAGTGATTACTACTTTCCTTTGATTTCGAAGTAGACGACTCGACACTTTCGCAAATTCTTCCAGTTTCTTTCACGATTCTCAAGCCAGTTTCGAGAGTACGAATTTGCGAGTGATTCCAACGAACGCGATCGATCTCGCGTTAGCCTAGTTATGGGCAACGAGCTTTCGAGGAGACGGACAATGAATTAGGTACGGTTCCGTGATCTGCTAAAATTAGGCCCGAGGCCAGATTATAATAATGTTGGAATCAGGGGGTTGGTCGATCGTATAAAAGTATAGTTGGAGGTGCCAGTGTGTCCTCTCTCTTTCTCTTTATTTCTCTTTCTTCTACACAGCTGTCTAAGCAGGGCGTGCTCACAATTGCCATGTTCTTCTGTTGGCTTTAACCAACCGTAAACGCCGAAAATCTAATCGACGAAAATTCAATTTCACGTCGACAATACGAACCTCTACGCGGATTATCGCACGTAGAACGCTGCCTGAACAAGTCCGACACGTTCGTATATTTCCAAAAATTACAACGAAATCGTCCGAACAGAGAATCGCATCGTGAATTCGTAACGGGCAAAGGATTCGTATCTGCGATCCTTCAGCTAACGATCCTTTTGCTTCACGCTTGGGGATCTAACGTTCTAACGATGAATGCGAACTACACGCTTAAGCCCTTCGACAAACTCTCGATCTAACGTCTACAGCTTCATCGTTACAGAACCATCATTCTAACGAACTAGGGTGACCGATTTCTTTTCTAATTCACAATTTTAATATCGTTGAATAGTCGCCTTTGATCAAGCTACTCTAAGTCGATCGATTTCATATAGATCGTCATTAATATATGCTAATTTGCGAATTAAATTCAACATTCATTGTGTAATCGAATCGAAATTAATTGTGAAATATTATCGTTAAATTTGTGCTAGAATCTAAGTAAATCGTTACATAATATCTCGGATATCCCAAGATAATATGTAAAATCTATTAAAAAAGTAAAAAAAAAATGATTTACTTGATACATAAGTATTATATATATATATATATATATATATCTGCATAATAATACATAATATCAAATAAAACGACAAATTTATTTCCATTCTCCTAATTAGTATTCTTGTGAAAGAAAAAAAAAAAAAAGAAAAAAGAACGAAAAAATACGATTACTTGTTTTAATGGAAAAAAAACATATGTTCGTTCGAAAACTCACGGATCTTAAATTTTCGCGTATTGGTCGCAGTTTACGTCTAATCCTACTAATCTCCGATCGTAAATTCAACGAAAGGACCTTGTGGAGGCCGCTTACTTTTTCACATTTCCATGAAAAAAGGATTTCGAATCGGGTCTCGATCTTTTTTTTTTCTCGTTCCTCGTCACGCGAGATGAGGATGAAGAGACGGGGACGAGATGGTATTAGGGATGAATTATCGCAGAATCAAAATAATTCGATAGATGGGGTGACGCGTATTACGAGAAGGGGCGAACGTTCCTGCACGTTGGGGTGCAAAAACATCATTCGAGATACTCCGATAAAGTATTGTCACAGCGATTAGGACGTTTCTCTAGTTTTCTCTTTTTTTTTCCTTTTTTCTTTCTCTCTTTTCTCTCTCGTAGACATAAATTGATCGATATCGTACGATAAATATCTTCATATAAATACCCACGCAAATCGTAAAATTTATTTCAATCGATACGACGAGCAATTAATTAACATTTAAAAATCTTTGCGTACGATAACGACAAATTGGACAAAATTTCTTCAGCCTTCGTAGGACAGTCGCGTTTATTCGTTTGAGCTAATTTTTTGGGCGTGGTCCCGTCCATTAGATCCTCGTCGAATCCTCCAGGCCAGATTGACGCCGTGGCTTGGAAAAAGCAGTCCTTGCAGCTGTTCGATTTACTTCTTCGTTAAACTCTGCTGAGTCTTCGTAGAATTACGATCGCGAAATTATTTTGCAGAAACTTTTAAGTCGTAGAAAACTCGTTATATTAAATCAAAGAAAAACGAATTAAATAAATAAATAAATAAATAAATAAATAAAATGATTCATTTAAAAAAAGAGGATCTCTCTTTGAGAAGGGAGTTTTAACGCTCGGAAAGAATACGTCAGGTGGTCGAGTTTAAACGACACAATAGCTCGATCCGGGAGGAAAATCCGCTGGCTAAATCTCTCATTCAAATGTGATCGCTCGATCCCCCTCTACCCTTGAATGCATCGAACGATGGCTAAGTAGGTACTTAGTTGCACATTTGGCTCGGAACTTTCCGAGAGCGTGGTCCCTGATCCATCGAGGACTCGCGACACGCGATTCCAGATCTTATCTTTTGCTAAGCAGCACCAACTACCACTCGAGCCGAATTTGTACACCCTTCACCGGTCTGGCTATTATGTTGTTCTTTTTAACAGCGACGAACGGATCAGTTTCTTTTTTTTTTTCTTTTCTAACCTTTAAAGTTATCGTAACGATCGATAAATGTCCGTGAAAAAATATTATTTTTAAGCACGGCTCTTTGTCAGTCATTTTTATTCGGTAGATTCGATCTCGATGTATAAAAAGGAAAGTAAAAAGGAAGAGAGTAAAAGAAAGAAGGTGGAAAGAGAGAGAGAGGGAGAGGGAGAGAGAGAGAGAGAGAGAGAAAGAAAGTAAATTGCTTTTCTCGGAACTAATTGATATTATTCGAGACAACCGAAAAGGGAGGAGAAGTTGTCGTATCGCTTTCTATTATCGGCCGAAGTAACAATGAAATTTCAAACGGTTCGTAGATAATTAAGCATGATCGGGAAAGGTCCGATTACGGTCGCGACACGGACGAGAATAATTAGTTTTAATTGCCTCCGCCGAAACTTATCCCTCCTCGTTGACGTATTAAGGGCAAAGTTAGAGGGATCGCGGGGTGTTCGCGTTGCTTTAGTTAGGGGATGGGGGTTCTAGGTTTTGCGAAGCGTGAGCAGGTAAGGTATACACGTACTACGTGACACGGTTGGTAAACCCAAAGCTGGCTTTGTTAAGCTCGGATTCTGAGTGCCTTTGATACGTGTACTTGCACGCTAACTAACCACCAACCTAAGCTATTCGTTGCTCCCACCATGTATATGTATATGTATATATACGTATATATATGTATATGTATATATATATGCGTATATATGTGTACGAACGAGGAAATGTACGTGTTATTCTCCTTTGTATGTTCCTGCATATATATGCACTTTCTCGCAAGGTATATCGTGTCTTAGCCAGGGACGTGTCATCGTTCATCCCTTCTCGTGATCACTTTATTTTCTTTTTCTTACCCTCATCGATTATATGACAGTTATTATCGACGATATCTCTAACAATGGTTTACATATTATTTAATTTCCAATCAATGTTTTCTATCTTTTTCGATACGTTCAAATTTATGCTTTTACAAATATATGATTTCGTTTTCTCTCTTCTTTCTTTTTTTTCTCTTTTATTTTTCTTTTCTCTTTTTCTTTTCTCTCTTCTCTTTGTTTTATTCTTTTTTTTCTTTTTTTGTTCTTCTTTTTTTTTTTTTTGGTACAAGTTGATACTTATTCGTTTTAATTTATGAAAGGAGACTTTGTCGAGATGACGCAAATTTAAGATGGCGACCGACGAGTCCGTCCCTGCCACGCGATTCTACGTAAAGTCTTTGTCGCCGTGTACTAGTATGACTTACACGAGTTCATCACGATACGTTTCCAACTGGGAATTGAATTTCGGTGGTAATTTTAATGTTGTTGCGGGGGTCGGTAGAAGGAGGTCGTTCCGAGACAGAGGGTAACTAATAGAGCCGCCGCCGTCTCTACTACATTGCCTAATCGTATCGTAGACTTGAAATTTCTTCTTATATCAATCTCAGTCTTTTATAATATCTTCGAAAAGATTTTCGCGAAATTAATGTCAGATAATATATCTTTTTTTAGTTTTATTGAAAAAAAGAAAGAAAGGAAAAGAAAGAAAAACAAGAAACGAGAATAAATTTTAATTGCGGGACTAACGATACGAAATCTCTTGACCTTGAATTATGTTTTTCATAAAATTGAGATAGTTTTCAGAAGAAAAAAAAATAGAAATGAAAAGATATATTTTCTTATGGTTTTCTCAAAGAATCTCCGAAAATCGAAGGTCTACAAAGGCGAAGCGCCATAACCACTTAAGGAAGCTTTCCCAAAGCTTCTCCAAACGACGAAATCTGCGTCGTGAGAATAAGCGGATTTTCTCACCGATGGAGTGCCTGACGTTATATCTTTATAAATGGAAGCACTCGAGACCCTCGGAATAAGGACACCTTATATCGCTCAAAGGATCTGCAAAATTATGCTTACGCTATGAAAGCGAAAAAGGCTGATAAATATCCTTGTAATAAATCGTTTGAATATTACATATATACATATAATACACAAACACATGTATATGTGTATCTATGTAGATCTATGATAGTCTATTATTCACTCATTGATTCTATTTTTAATAAGTATTAATAATTAACATTAATATTTCCATTGTAAATTTTAATAATTAATTTATAAAATCTGTTGAACATCTGATCTTTGAAAATACAAACTAACTTTATAAACTCTAAACTTAATAGTTAAATTATAATTAAACAAATATATTAAGGTTGATAAAGCGGTCACGATCGTTGTCAACACTAGTTCCATCTGGGTTCTGTAGAGAAAGTTAAAGTCGTCTGAAGTTGTACGGTAAATATGTTGAATGTTTACCTCATGATACATCGATATATTTACTTTGTGAGAAAGGGAAAAACTGCAATGCCATTTAAGCGATGAATGTTGAACTAACTGCATTTGATGGTAATGTAGGAAATTATAATTTGATTCCTTTTTTCGCCCATAGATGATAGTATGTGTAAATACTAGTCCGTTAAGAAATGACAGTAGGTTGTAAAACGTGTGCATATCCTGAAGAAAATAATTTTTATAATACTATGAATAAATAAAGCTGTCATAAAACAAAATATGGATCTAGATACCGAGAAAGTAATAAATCTTGTATTCCCTGATGGAATACCAGGTAAATCATTGGAAATTTTTATTTCTTGTAATACGTTGCTGTTACTTTTATATAAACATAATAAATATAATATACATATCATTGATACATTTGTATTTTATACAAAAAAGAATAAAAGGAAGTTTCATAAGATATTCTGATTTTTCATATTTTTTATGACTTATTATAGAACCATGGAAGGAAAATTCAAACTTTGGTCAATATCTGTCAAAACTTGGTGGATTTGATGTTGATCAATTAAGTAAGTTTTACTGTAACATGTAATTATATTTACGATATAAACTATATTTTAATATATACAAAATATCCAATAAATTTGTTGTAATATTAACGATGCCTTTTAAATTAAAGTTAAAGAACCCGATCATTTATCGGATGAGAGAAAATCAGTATTAGAAACTACTCAAGAATTGGTATTTGGAAATTATAAAACTTTTATACAAACTGCGGAGAGTTCTAGAGAAATATTTAAGGAGGTAATAATATGCAATATATAATCTTTTTTGTTGTTTAATTTGATAATCGATTAATCATGTTATATCGTTTCAAGTTTAATGAGACCGAAATACGTCTCGATAGGCTGGTGCAAAAAATTCCAGAATTTGTGGAAAAGTGCCAAACGTTTTGTGATACTTCTAAAGATATTAGTACACGTAGAAGAATAAATAGTTTAACATTAACAAGAAATGCTGAATTACTTGAGGTATTAGAGATGCCACAATTAATGGAGTCTTGTTTAAGAAGCAATCAATATAATGAAGCGTTAGAACTTTCTCAATATGCGCGCCAGTTAGGGGCTAAGCATGGCGATATTCCAATTATAGCGGTATGTATATTATAGGAAATATATATCAAAACTAAATAAAAAATGAAACACTTTCTTAAATAATCATATAGTCTATAGTAGCAGAAATTGAAAGTAGTTGGTCTGGAATGGTCGGACAAGTTGTTGGATCGCTTAGAGGAGATTTGCCGCTTCCAAGATGTTTGCAACTAGTAGGACTCTTACGTTCCATGGATGCTTTTACAGAACCTGAGCTTCGTATAAAATTTCTTCAAGCACGCGATAGTTGGCTGCAAAGTCTTTTGAATGCTATTCCAAAAGAAGATCGTAAGTTATCTATGTTATATATATATTTACAAATAACCAATACTTGACAGTAATTTGTATTAATCTTTTTAGCTAATCTTCATGTAACGAAAACTATAGAATTATCTAGGATACATTTGTTTAATATTATAACACAATATAGAGCTATGTTCAACGATGACGAACTGATAATGCCTGGTAGGGATCCAAATGTAAATGAATCAGCTATATTTTATCATTGGCTAGATGAAAAGGTATCATCTACACCTTATTAATTTCTCAATCGTAAAACTTATTAACTTCTTATCATTATCATTATTATTATTATTATTATTATTATTATTATTATTATTATTATTATTATTATTATTATTATTATCATCATTGTAGATAACGCAGTTCCTTACAACATTAGAACAAGATTTACCAGGTGTAACATCTATAGATTCCATTTTGGGTCAGTGCACATATTTTGGTTTATCATTTGGTAGAGTAGGTGCTGATTTTACAGGACGAATGTCTGATATATTTGTAAGAGTAATAGGAGACCGATTCGAATTAGCTGTTAGAAGAACGACACGAAAATTTGAAAAAGATATGGAGACATTTACATTAATTAATAAACCACAAAGAACTGATATTAAGTCTGAAACTACAACTAAATCTGTATGTATATTGTTCATTTAATTGTTCTTATATATATCAAAAAATATACATCTAAATATTATAATATTTGATAGGAAATTCCACCAGAACAACTTGTAGAATTTTATCCATTAGCAGAATATTGTAATGGATTAATTTCTGCATTTAATGAACTTAGACTATGTGCACCAGTCGCAGTATCCACCATGTGCACTAAACTTTTGCAAGAATCACTCCACTCTGTAGCTAAAGCAATGTTAATTTTTTATAAACAAGAACAACAGGTATATTATAGCAAATACATTTTCCTACGGATGTTCTTTCCATTTTATTAAGATCGAATATCTTTTATATAGGCATTTGCTGCTATAGAGCGAGATAATATGATTAAATTTGCAGAATGCTTGAGTGAATATTTAATTTCTTATATACAGTATTGTATACATGCTATCTTTCCACCAAATCAAGTCTCAAAGCATTTGGGAATTTCAGAAATCGTACTACAGCAAGAGGTATATACATATAAAATATTTTCTATAAATTTCTGTTTCTCAGTATAAAATAGATATAAGATGAATAATGTTATCTATAATATTTAATTACAGGGCATTACATATTTGGATCATAAAAGTATATTAGAACCTGTACTATTTTTACTACCACCTACTGCAAGTTTAAAAGCTTCTATTGTATCTAAACTACCTTTGCCTACTACACAAAATATTCTAAACTCTGGTAATATTTCTACAAATTCTGAAAATTCGAAAAATTCGGAAGAAGTTGTTGCTACATCAATCCAGAAAATAGAAATAATTGAAACTAAAGAAACAATAGAGAATAATATGAAAGATGAAAAATCTAACATCAAAGATGAAGAATCTACCGAAGGAGATATTAAACAAATTTCAACGCAATCAACAGAAAACATTTTAACATCTATAAATCCTAGTAGTTCTAAATCAGAATAAATTATTGTAAATTTAAAAAAAGAAATGAATTATGTGCTATTTTGTGCTTGAATAATATAAATGAAATAAATCATATTTTTATTTATATATGTATTAAACGATACACAAGTAACTTTTCTTTTCATACATACTTCAATTGGCATGATTGAAAATATAATAATTTGATACATGATTCAAAGCAAGCAAATATAAATTAGAATTTATATTATTTTTCCAAGTATAACAAACATAAATTTCCTCGATGCAATAACATACAGACACATTATTTGATATGTTTCAATACTTTTAGTACATCTAATATATATAATATAAGTATAATAAAATAATAAAGAAAACATAAATAAATAAATATAAATAATAAATAGACCAGAAAAAGATAAATAAATATAAATAAATTTTGATTTTACGACGACGAAGACTCTATAGTCGTTATATGATAATTACCACTTGATTGTCTTTTGTAATGTACAGCCTTTAAAGACATCATCGATTTAATTTTAACTTTAGAGTTACCTTTCGACATTGTGGACGACGAAGCTAAAGAAGTACATACGTGGTTTTTATTTCGAGACGAAAGATATCTCTTCATTTTACGATTCGAATCACGATTAGGTCTATTCATTTTAAGCTTCGCATTAAATTCCTTAAATGACATTAATTTACCATTTTGTTTCTCTATTTCACAATCCGTACTATCGCTTGAACTGAACATTAATTTTTCTTTTTTCTTAATCCATTTTCCTCTCCGCCATTTTGATTTACAGGATTTCGAATCACTTTCATTGTCTGATATATAAACAATCTTATCATTGTTTGTTGTTAACAAACCCGTTCTTTTATTGAAACTACCCTTGATTCTAGACAATTCTCTGGTTTTCAATAACTTTAATTTCTCTCCATCAAGTATATTTAAAATATCGCCAACATCTGTATCTGAAGATAAAATAACGTTCCTCTAAATTATAGAATACATGTACAACATATTACATGTAAACAATGTCATTACAACAAAAACAAAATAATACTTAAAAAAGCCAAAATAAATTAGAAAAATATTTATTTCGCGCGTGAAATTTAATGATTGAATAAATGCGAAAACTCACCAGTATCACTTTCTGTATCAATCTTTTTTGTATCAGCCTTATAGATGTTACTAGATCGAAAATGTTGAGGGAATTCATCGGAATGCTCTGATATGTATTTATCCCATAATAAATCGGCACTATTCGTAGGTATTTGAACATCTACGAGCCAATTTCCACTTTCTCTATTTACTAATAACTTTTTCGCCGATGTTTTTTCTCTCGCCGATGGGTACTTCTTAACCTGATTTGATCTCACTAATAACAATTAATAATAAAGAGGGAATTTATCAATTTGTGAATTTACTAAAAAAACTATATTCATAATTCCGAATAATTTCCATACCAAAAATAGGAGAGATACGATCAATTTCTTTGTTATCTTCATCCAAAAATACTAAATCATCTTCTTTATCGACGATATCTTTGTTCGGAGAATTATCGTTTGATCTTAAAGAGATTAAACTCGGTGAGAGTAAGAAATTATTGTGATCGTTATATTTCGCATCACGTATACGTTCCGGAGTTTCGTATAATTTATATGGAATTTCTTGTTGATTTTTCTTTTCTTTCGTTTGTAATAATTTTATTTTATCCGTATACGTATCTATAGATTGTGTTTCCCATTCGCTATTAGAGGTTTCCGATAAGATTAATCTTCTTCCTTTTTTATTATAATAGGCAGCTTTCTTATACAATTTTCTAACTCTTCGTTTACGTTTGATTTTTTTGTTATTAGTACTACTATCGGATGCAATTCTTTTAATACCACTTGTATTTATTTGTTTTACACCATCCGACGAGCTATGCTTTATGTCGGACATCGACAATGAACTATTTGGGAATTCACTTTCGATGGGAGTGCTAATCACTTTATTTGCCTTTTTATACATCTTCGTGATTAAATAAAATGAAATTCTTGAGTTTTATCCCGACGAAGATTAAATATGACTTGATTTCGCATCTACGTCTATCGAGCATTATATTATGAATATACAAGTTTTTCTTTCCTTTGCGAGACGTTCTGACCTTCCGCAAGTATACACAAATGACTTATAAGAATATAAGTAAATAAGAAAATAGCATATGGTCGTTATCATTCGAGAGAAAAGACAGGATAATTGTTTATAGGAAAATTCGTTAATAACCTACATTTATTATATATTTCTTTTTAATATAAAATGATAAATTTTAACCTGAAACAGAATCGTATTTATATATATATATATATATATATATATATATATATATATATATATATATATAAACCGACTTCAAAGCATTTGTGTTGACATGAAGGTTTCTGTTTATACAAATGAAAAGTTATAAACAATTTTGGTAAATCATTTTACAATGATTGTATTCGATTGGATGGAATAGAAACAAGTAGTGTTTTTAAAATTCGATATCAGTAATCGTAATAATGAAAAATTTGTATAACCTATCATTTAACTTAATTTTCGATATCTCTCGATGATCGAAACTATCGAGATTACTGTGTATCGTACCGCGTGTCGACGTTTAGCATTGTTTTCAAGTAGTGAGGTTATGTTTTTCTTCTAGAAAAATAATTATAATAATTTATTATTAACAGTAATTGTAGCAAGTGTTTAAGAAAATGACGAAACTAAAACACATAGAATCTAATGGATGGAAACCATTCAAGTTAGATGGTGCAGTATTTTCTGATGGATATGCTGAAGGTTTAATAGGTATAGAAGAATTAACTGATTATAATTTAGAAAAATCCAATAAAAAAACAAAGATTGTTGCAACTACGAATAAGTCTAAGAAAAGGAGTAAGGTAATTCTTTTTTATTTTTTATCTTTTTGTAAGTATGCCATCTTTATCCCATCTTTTTGCTCTGTTAATAACATAATTTTTACATATGTATATATATTTCATATAGTCAGTATCTAAATGGCAATGTGACGATATAGAAGAGAAAATTGTAAACAATAAAGATCTAGAGCCTAGGACAAAGAAAGCTAAAATCAAAGAATCAAATACAAAATCATTATCAAAGTCTAACAAAATTATAAGTTTAAATGAAAATGAAGATAATAGGACTGATTGTAATGAAAGCGATATAATAGATATTAACGTTTCTGCTTGGAGTGTTCTTGGTACACCGAATGAGATAATAAAAGCTTTATCGGATCAAAAGTTTTATACTCCTACAATTATACAATCTTTAACTTTGGCGCCAGCGATATTAGGACATAGAGATATTCTTGGAGCTGCTGAAACAGGGAGTGGAAAAACTTTAGCTTTTGGTATTCCTATTTTAAATGGTATATTAGAATTAAAGAATAAACATCTAAAACAAAAACAAGATCAGTTACAAGATAAAAGTGATGACGAAGAATTGGAACGTTCCAATGATGAAGATGGTAAGAATGTATATCTATTATTTGACTTAATATGAATAATGTTAGTGTTTATTATATCACATCTAAATATGTTAAAGATTTTGATAGGAGTGAGAATTCTGATACGAGTGAGGGAGAATTAGAGGAAAATAATGCTAACATTGATGGAATTGGATGCGTACGTGTAATAGATAATGTAAAAATAGAGGAAAAAAGAAATTCTTCGACAAAACCATTGTATGCATTGATATTAACGCCAACAAGAGAATTAGCTATTCAAATAAAAGACCATCTTGTTAAAGCTGCAAAATATACTGATATAAAGGTAATGAAAATTACGTCAAAAATCGATCTATATATTTATTAACCAATCTACTTAATATTATTTATTAAGATAAATCTTTTATATAGATAGCAGTTGTAGTAGGTGGCATGGCTGCTGTTAAACAAGAAAGACTTTTAAGTAAAGGTCCTGAAATAGTAATTGCCACTCCAGGAAGATTATGGGAATTGATACAACTTGGTAATGTGCATCTGAATCAATTGAATTCTATTAAGTATGTGTATAAATATAATAAACTTAATGCCAATATGATCAGTTTTTTCTAATATAATGATTTTAATAAGAAAATAATAAAAATGTGTATATATATCAGATATTTAGCGATCGATGAAACCGATAGAATGTTAGAAAAAGGACATTTTCAAGAATTGCAAGATATAATAGAAAGAATTAATGCGAATGAAAAGAAGTCGAAGGAAAGACAAACTTTTGTATTTTCTGCTACATTAACCTTGGTTCATGATATTCCTGATTATTTACAAAGGAAAAAGAAAAGATTTGGAAAAAGTAAAATATTTAAACTTACACCCGGTCAAAAATTACAAAAGATCATAGATATGTTAAAAATAAAAAATCCAAAAATAGTGGATATTACCAAAGAAACTGGTAAGCAGATTATTAACTTAGTATTTTTTATTAAAAAACAAATTATAACATTAATTTTTATTCTCAGGTACTGCTACCAATTTGACAGAATGTAGAATTGCATGTACAATAGATCACAAAGATTATTACCTTTATTATTTCTTAAAAAGACACAGTGGACGAACTTTAGTTTTTTGTAACAGTATTGGCTGTGTTAAACGTTTGGCCACTCTTTTTAACATATTGGAATGTAATCCTTTACCTTTACATGCTAACATGCAACAAAGACAACGTTTAAAAAATCTTGAAAGGTAAGAAATTATAAAGGATTTTTAGTGACCTATAGTCATAAAAAAAATAATGCAGATTTCAGGCTGATGAGAATGGTATATTGATAGCAACAGACGTAGCTGCAAGGGGATTAGATATTCCTAACGTTGAACATGTAATACACTACCAAGTCCCTAGGACATCTGAGGTATATATTACTTGAACAATAATTTATACTTTATTATGCATTATTTTATCAATAAATTTTTAGAGCTATGTACATAGAAGTGGTAGAACCGCGCGAGCTCAAAAAGAAGGAATAACAGTTCTTATGATGGAACCATCAGAAAAACAGAATTATAGCAAATTGTGTAAAACTCTAGGACGAAGTAAGTCTACGATTATCATTAATAATTATTTTGATTACTTTTGAAATATGATCTTTTGTTTTTTTTTTTAGCCGAAGATATACCTACATTTCCAGTGATAGATAGACTGTTAATAGCCGTAAAGGAAAGAATCGATATTGCTAGAGAAATAGATAGCTTAGAATTAAAATGCAAAAGAAATAATGTACACAAAGGGTGGTTACAAAAAGCAGTAGAAGATATGGATATCATTTTGGATGAAGATCAACTGTAATGTTTCTTCCATATTATTAATGCTTTTTAAATTTTATTTTACTGATCTCTTCTATATTTCATTTTAGAGAAACAACAATGGAATCAAAGGAAATAGCAGATTTACGACGTTCGTTGAAGACAAAAAGACATCATTTAGCATCTCTCTTATCAAAACCATTAGTTCCAAAAGGATTCTCAGGAAAATATCCGGATACTAATACAGATTACAATTTAAATCAAGGCTATTCAAAAGCAATCGATATAATGAAAAAAGTTTTAGAAAAAAATCCAAAAAAAACGACAAAAAAGAACGTAGGTTCTTTAAAAAGGAAAAGACCGATAAAGAAAAGAAAAGTACAGAATTCGAAATAAATTTAATGTATAAAGGTTAATAAAAAAAAAAAAACGAAAAAGGAAAGGGACATCAAAAACATACATTTATTTTTTATTATTTTGTCGTCCTCAAAAGGTGATAAAAAGGATTACTTTTAACTGGTGTTACTTCAGCTTTATCATTCATGAATTATAAAGTCATATTTTTTGTTTTTTTTTGTTTTTTTCTTTTTTTTAATTTTTTTGTTCTTTTTTTTTTTTTAATTACATCGAGCGATCTGCAGTTTTAATATGCGCGCGTACGTAGCCTTATTACAGTTAACACATGTGGCAAAAAATATGTACAAAGTATATTAGACTCGTAACTAAACTTACGCATACTTATTCCAAAGAATTTTCCTTACGTA
Source organism: Vespula vulgaris (assembly GCF_905475345.1). Lineage (NCBI taxonomy): Eukaryota > Metazoa > Arthropoda > Insecta > Hymenoptera > Vespidae > Vespula > Vespula vulgaris. Next base: position 11,234,653 of record NC_066587.1, read on the forward strand.
AATATAATACAAATTGAAAAAGAATAACTACGAGAGAAGTACGATCGGTGCGATATTGATCACGAAGCACAGCCCATCTCTATTTTCTAAATGGTATCTCTGATGGCTCCAAAAAGAAAAGAATAATCGAAATACATAGATAGATCGTAATCCAATCTGTTCAAAATATCGTATTGTAAATAACTTCGTCCTCTGTGCTGATAATTGAGTCGATCTGATCGTTAATTATTATCGAATTGATATATCTATTCTTGCGGATTGGATTTTGTTCTTCCAACGGAGCGTCATTACCCTTTACGATAATCTTAATGCTAGCCATGACGTGACTTCCAGGACAGTTTTGTATCTGGACAGTCGTGTTATTGTCGCATATCTCTGCATAAATCTCATCGGCTTTGGGCTTCGTTGGTTGTGGAACTGGCGGAAGAGGTGTCAGGCTGTCACGGACGCGAGAATAATTCGGTTGAAGTTCGACGCTCGTTGGTGGAACCTCCAAGACACTGGTCGACACCGATCTTTGTACAGGTTGTTTGGAAGAGTCCACGCGACTCTGTCGAGAGGTAGTTTCTGGCTCCAAACTGGAGTAGCGTTCCTGAGACTTCATAGCGACTTCGGGTCTAACAGCGAATGTGAACGACGCTGATTTCTTAGCGGGATTTCTGCTACGACTACCTTGAGCAAGCTTCGAGATCCTTTCTAGAAAACCATTTCCAGAATTCTGCCTCGTCCGGCTTCTTTCCCTAACAGTAGTCTTCTTCAGTTGCTCCAGGCCATCCCTCAAACTCTGAAGTATCGGTCTCGTTTCCGGCTTCGGCTTGATCTTCTTCAAATGCATCTCCTTTAAGTTCTCCGTGCTTGGATGTAATTTCAAAGGTGCCACTCGTGGTTCCGTTGCACGATCTCCGACTGCTCGGCTAAAGTGGAAGAACCAGTTAAGCCACGCTCGAACATGCATTCGCGAACGCTTTGCATCTTTCGAATGCATACCGTCCTACGTGACATCGACGTATATGTCGCATTACTTTGAACGTGCCTTTTGCATTTATGCTAAAGAACTTACGCGTTCCATCGTGTATCTTAGATACGAAGAAAAATGGTAAGTGCGAATCGTCTAACAGTCTTTAATGTTTTATAAAGAGAAGCTTTTCTTTTTTAGAAATCATTGAATCCATAAGGGAATCATTTATTATTACCAACGGATTGGAATGTTCATTGGAAAAGGGATAATGCATTTTACCTGCACGCGGCAAGGAGTCTTTGCATCTTCGGTGATGCCAACAATCTTGCTTCTGATGGATAACCTAATCGTGCTCTTCTCACTCTAGGTGCACCATTACCAGATACTACTAATTCCAACATTTCTGGATTATGGACCGGCCTTTCTGGAACTATACATCCTAAAACGATAGGACCACGCGTTGAAGATTCCAATTGCATCAAACCACCATATTCTCTTGGTAATGGAACCGGCAGTGGACCTGCTATCAGTCGTACCTATGAAAATAAAAGTAATCTCTACATTTGAAGAAAAGTAAAACTCGACAAACGAATAATTAAATATTATAATTTGATGATTAGAAGAGACAAAAGTGCAACCTACTCTCAAAGGTAAAGGCCTCTTTGCAAGATGATGAACTTTATAGAGCACTGCATCGCTTCCAGTATCCGTACTTCCGTTCTGACATATCGCGTAAAATTCACCCCTCGCTGAGAGTGGTGCAAACACTTCTCGTCCGTGAGGATCCAAACATTGCGCGTATTGATCTCTCTCCGATGATCCTCCGGAGATACCAAAAGTAACCGAGGTGCATTTTCTCGTATCTTGAAAAACGGCTATCAGTCGCAGTATCTCACCGGCTCTTATCGTAGTTTTTGTGTAGTGAGCACGAAGATTCCCATTTTCTAAAATCAAATAATAAGAACAAAAGGAATGTATAGATCTCTTTGAATCATAGAAATAAATCTCGTTCATTTTGATAAATTAAAAATGATACAATTTCTAATAGAGAAAAGAAAGTTTCTTTTTTTCTTTTCTTTTCAATCGTCATAGAGAGAAGAGAAACAGAGAGAAAAGAAAGAGAGATAGAAAGAAGAACGTTTGACAAATTTCTAACAGAAGAAATATATTACAATTTCATACGGAAGAAAAATTCTGAAAGTCTAGTAAAAAAATAAATTACCCATTTTCGAGTGCGTAAGTGTATATGCTCTCAATGGCGCCGCCAGAAGGAAAGCTGGTACACCGGCTCGTACCAAGGATTCCACCCTTCTGTAGACGCGTGCACTACCCGTTGTGTTATTGCCGGATATCACAGAAAACCATCCTACGAGGGAAACAAAAATTGTATTATTTTTATATAATCAAAAAACTTTGTAAAAGAGTTTCTTATCTCGTTAGAATCTTACCGACAAAGGGTTTTCTATTCTATGAAAGAAATTTTTGTTAATTTCTATGAAAAGGATAGGATATTCGTGTCGTAGGACATAGCAAAGAGGAAGGAGAAAATATTTTCTTAAATTCGTCGTAGAGGATTATAAAAAGGGCGGCATTTTGTCGAACCCCAAAGAGAAACGATTTGAGTAGCGCGAGTCGGTAAATACAGAGAGAAAGAGAGAGAAAGAGAAAAAGAAAAAGAACAAATGAGAGAGAGAGAGAGAGAGAAGGAAAGAAGAGGAAGAAGATTCGAGAGACACAGTAGTCTCTTCTCGAATGGGTTGGCTGATCGAAGGTCGGCCGGTTCTTTTCGTTGTCGTTAATTGATTTAAGAATGCCGGCCTGATGGGCGAATGCACGCGCGCGCGCGTGCGTGCTCTTCGTTCAACGTGGTCTTTAAGAAACACGATTCTCTTCATCCTCATCCTCAACCTCAACCTCTACCTCTATTTCTACCTCACCTTTACCTCTTTCTCTTTCTTGCATGCCGCCTCTTCTCCTTCCTTTCTTTCCGAAAGAAACGTTCTTTCCTACGAATTTCTTTTCTTTCCTTTCTTTTTTTTTTTTTTTTTACGTCGAAATCAAAGAGAATTCTTCGTGTAGAATTTTGCATCTTTCTCTTCTCCCTGATAATTACTTCTACTTTGACTTTTATTTTGATTTTTATTTTATAAGAATTTTGGAAGAATTGGTCATTAAACTTGATCGTACGAACGAATCATAGAAATAAAAAGATCCCATGAAATCGAAATTATTTCTATCTTTTCAGTAATTCTTTTCTTTTCTTTTTTCTTTCTTTTTAATAATTTTTCTCGTAGAATAATTCATTTGCATATCTGAGATCAGTAAAGAATGAGTTAAGCGAAACAACGGATAGTTATATCTTGAATTTTATTAAAATATATAAAAGATAAGGATGTTAGAGAAACAGCGTTCGCACGGAACGAAGATAACGTTCTAAAGTAATAGAAAGAAGGGGAGACGATCGGTCCGGAAAAGAAAATGTAAAGAGTAGGCCCTTGCACAACTGCGGCCTTCCTTTACTTTCCATTTCTCTGCGTGTATTCGGCATAGTTAACGCGGCTGTTTAAGCGCCTTTCTGCTCGTAATTACCAAGATCGTAGCATCCGCTTGGAAAAAAAATCCACGGAAAAATAAAGTTTTGCTGAGTCGAAGGCGGTGAAACGTTGCAAGATTTTATTGCCTTCTCTCGTTTTCTTTACTTTATTACGCTTGACAAGGTAGCATGGTTAATAGTTATGCATGGATAATTAAAGAAAAAGATTTCGCAATGACGTTCAATTGAAGATCGATTTCAAGATTATTTGTTCCCATTAATTATTTTATCTCTTGATCGTTTTATTCCATTAATTAATTTCACAGCTAATTAATCTCATTTCATTAAAAAATGTGTGATTTATCGATCGATTGATATATCTTTTGTCATCGATCCTGGTTTTGTATATAGATATATCTAATTGGTACGAATGTATTATAAAACATAAATACATATATATATACATATATATATATATATATTATATATAAAAGAAGTATATATAGAAAGAAATGTTCAGGCGACATAGACGTAGACATAGACCAATGCTTGGCGAACCCTAGTCGTACGAGTATTATAGCGTCGTAAACGTAACCCGTTACCAAACGGAACACGTTGTAAAAGGTATTCATAGACACGCATCAGAATTTAACGTTCGGCACGGGAGATCAACATTAGATAGGTTTCGTGACAAACGTACTTGTGTACGTCTATAGTGACTATAAACGTGCGTTTAGAATTAAAAAAAAAAGAAAGAAAGAAGAAAAAGAAGAAGAAGAAAAGAAAAAAAGAAAAAGAGAAAAACAGTACTAAAGCGATACTATACTATTCTCTCTCTCTCTCTTTCTCTCTCTCTCTCTCTCTCTTCCTTTTACCTTTTTATATTCTTCTTTCATTCATCTGTGGTCTTCTTATCGAATCGTCGTTTTAAACCTATCTGACGAAAGCAGATGTTCCTCGGGCCTTATTGTATTCCCCGTCACGTTTTAACTCGGTATTTTTAAGGAATCAATCCTAATTCAGATTTTAGATCCCTAACCAACCTAAAGGACGCTACGCGGGGGTGAAGATTTTCTTTCGATGAAAAGGTACAATAGACCCTACGAATCAACAGGCCATTGCTTCGATAGAAAAGCAGATGTTATCTTGGTTTAGGTCGTCGAACTCTCGAAATTCTAAAGACGACCTTTAGAAAAGGGGAGACCCTTTTTCTCGAGCATACCTTCCTACTCTCTTCCTTTTTTTTTTTTTTTTCATTAACATATCTATCGAATTCGCCGTTAGATCGACGAGACTTATATCTTTAGGATTACGCATTTGAAAAGACATTTAAAACGACTGACTCCGTTGTTAATAATACATGAAGTTTTACGTTGAAGTAGTAATGGGAAAAGCGTAAGTACACACGAAGGAGTTACCCATCCGCTACTATCCGCATAATTTCTCTGTATCCGGCTTCGAAGAGTTATAGCTACGTCATAATGACTGTTATTTAAAATCAAGACTCAGGACGGGTCGAGGACTCGTCTGGCACACGACGTTCTCGTTGCGCATAAAACCGTCTAAGAAGGAAATAGTAGTCGAGGGAATAATAACGATATATCGAATGTGGATATAAAAGCGCGGAACGCGGGAGACGAGATTTTACGAAGGGAGTCTTCTTTAAGACCGTATAAGCGCGTTCACGCTGATAAAGTGAAGAGTCATTAGAACGTATAATTTATTAGTAGAAACACAAATTAGCATGTACATCGCAACATCCTTTGAAACAGCTCGTTTTCAAGATCGTTCGAGACTACAGAGATACCGAAGGATTCAACAAAAGTCTATCTATTTCTTTTCTTTCCTTTTCTTATTTTCTTTCTTAGCTTTCTTTTTATTTATTTATTTCTTTCTTTTTTTTTTCATAATCACGGTTCATAAATCTTGTTCATGCAATGCTGTCGGCTCTTCAATGAAAAGTTCTTGCTGTATTACAAAGTCGAAATGGTACCGAACGATCGTTCATACGATTAACTCGTAAACCGTTCTATAAAATTTTAGGAGGCATCGTTTTGAATGGCACGTGCGAAAGAAATTGAAGAAGTAAAAGGGAGAAGGAAAAAGAAAGAAAGAAAAAAACAAAGAGAGCTCGTTCGAGTCACACGCAAGAGTAGATTCAATCGTGACTCGATCGAAAGTCTGGCCATCGACCTATCTCGTGGCACTCGACGGTGCTTTTACACGCCTAATAAATTACTGTAAACTGGAGCCCGAAGTCGTTTGCAAGGGCTTTCGCGAATGGTGGTTAAGCGAGAGCTGGTGATTTGTGCGATATCGTCCATCCTTGCTATCGGTCCTTGGAATCGGGATCCTCGTGCTGAATCTTCCCTAGTAATTTTATCCTGGTTGAAGGTTCAAGTTCCTCTCGAAGTAGATTCCGTTTCTCGCTGTACTACCGATTTCAAGAACGCATAGAGAACTAAGATACCTACACACACACATATATGTATATATTTCTCTTTCCTTCTATATTTTTCATTTCCTATTTCTCTTTATGAAATTAGAAACGGAAATCCTTCGTTTTCAGGTAGATCGTATAATTCCATTACGTTTTCTTCCATCTTAAGTTTAATAGATCTTAGCAAATTGGCTATTATTATCCTTTTTACCACGTATAATTATATCTGGTGGCTTTTTTCTAGTTTTCTTATTTTTTACTTTTTAATTAGTTTTCCAACCCTTCGTAGGAGACACTCGACAAACGGAACAAACCGTTTAATGTTTCCTCAATCTCAGTAGACGTATCTCGTTCTACTTTAGCTATTTTGATTCGAGGTACTCATTCAAGAAGAGATGGCAATAATGTTCTTCTTATCCCACGAAACGATGTCTTCATTTGCTTCTTCCCAGCATCGTTTTACCGTTTTCCTTCTCTCTCTCTCTGTCTTTCTCTAGTTTTCCTTGTTTCTCTCTTTTTCTCTTTCTCTTCGTTTCTCTTGCACTCGGAAATCGTTCGGTGGATTGAGAAGATAAAAATAGAGGATAAGAGACGGGCTTGCTTTTCTTGCGAGCTTTTTACACGCGAACGTAAGCTGATTACGATGATATATAGCGAGCACGAAGAGAGGAGCATACGCCTCTAATGCTGCTTCTCTCACAGCAGCTTTATACTTCTTTCTTTCTCTCTCTCTCTCTCTCTTTCTCTCTTCGTCTTTCTTCTACTTCTTCTTCTTCTTCTTCCTCTTCTTCTTCGTCGCCTTCTTCCTCCTTCTCTTCGTCTTCTTTCGTAGAAGAGAATCACGAGCCGAGTAGTGGTACCCCTTTTTGCCGTGGCCTTCTCTCTTTCCACATCGGCGAGAAAATTACGAACGATACGAAAGGCGACGGCACATCGACGATACGAAAGACGTCTCGCTAATTCCTTCGACGTTAACGACGTCGTTTCGATCCTGCTATAACGTCTTAACTCTTCGTGAGATCTCAAGGAAGGGAAGAACAAGATCGTCGTTTAACATTGATGTTGCTCGACGGAGTGAGAAATCCTTTTCTATTTTTCTTTTTCTCTTTCCTTTTTTCATTTTGTTCTTTCTTCTTTTATTTCTTTTTTTCTTTAATATTCCTCTTTCTTTTACGATGAAAGAAAAGCTACAGTTATAGGAAAATGAGTTCTTTCAAGCAATAAACAAGCGAGCCTTAAAATAGGTCAATGGAATAACGACGAAGGAAACGACACGCGATTCCTTCATGCTCTCTCACGATCACGAATCCAATCGCGAATTTCACGCACGTGCGTCAAACTAATCGAATTAGCCGTGTGACGAAAGTCAAGCGGCCTCGAAACGAAAGCGCGTTGCACGCGTTGAAATTCCAACGATGACGCAGAAGGGAAACTGGTCGTTGAATCGGTTTAGTCAGAAATCCGCATTGGGAGCGCAACTGGACTTCGAAACACGGCGCGTTCCGTTTACGCGAGACCACCTGAGAATTTGCACTCTCGATCTTTCCATCGTTCGATTGGAATCGTTCGACGACGAGCTAGCGTTGTCGAGTCGAGATGTTTATCCTAGGAAGAATATTGGAAAGATTCAAATTGATTGAAAAAGAAAAACCTGATAAATTTTTTTGTTGTTACATTTGAAAAAAAAAGGAAAAGAAAAAAATATATATATATGTATGCACTTGAAAAAGAAAAAAAAATATGTGTATGTTTAGACACGTACACATAGGTATGTATAATACTCATGTGTACATAGAAACATACGTGGGCACAAAGGGTAGAGAGAAAAATGATTTCGCTTTGTGTCCTGGATTCATCGTGAATAATGCTCCCTTTCCATCCGCGTGTCCGCGAATTCGTGGGCGTTAAATAACGTTTCCTTACCGCGATTTACTGTTACTACTCTCGCGATATAGATACATACTACATACTACATACTACATAAGCCTGCGTTACGTTGCCACGTAGCAAGTACGAATTTATGAGCGAGTTGTAAAGCTCGCCGCGGTCACCACGCATGTTGTTACACAATTTGCCTGGGATCAATTGGAGCGAGAAGACGAGGTATCGCGTGCCATCAATTTCACAGTCTATTCCTTGCACCTCTATAAAAGAGGAATATAAAGAAAGTGATTCTTTTTAGGATGAATCAGAACGTTTAGCTTCCAAATATGATACATCTATAACGATAAGAGAAACTTACCTGGATAACCCTCAGGAATGACAATTTCTGGTCCTACTTTAACGTCGTGTCGATATCGATGTATCAGTAAGGTAGCAGTTACTCGAAGAGATCTCTGTTGTTGTTTGTAAAGGAGGACGGGCCTGCCGCTGGTACCTTCAAGCCTGACGACCCTCGGTAGCGAAAATCGATCTAGGAACTCTCGAAGCGGCATATATCCGCCACTCGAGCCGGAACTACCCTCGGCCGTCGCCTCGCGAGAACTCGGTAGACTCTTCGGTAACGAGGGCATTTCCTCGCTGGACATTGTCGAGAACTCACCGTTCGACGACATACTTCCTTATATTTCTTTTTTATTCTTCTTCTTTTTCTTCTTATTCCTTTGTTCCTTCCTAATCTTTTTTCTCTTACTTTCTCGATCTAACCGATCACAAGGACGACACAACTCCTTTTCTTTTCTCCTCTTTCTTTTTCTCTGAAACACCTCTCCAACATATCACGATCGAGCCTCCTCCTCTTCTTCTTCTTCTTTTCTATTGGAAGAACGATCGAAAAGCTCGAGGATCGTACGAGAAAGGAAACACACGAGGAAGAAGAAGCATCGTGCCCGATCTCTCGGGCGATTCGTCATTTGATTTTCGCACCGGCCGGATGACCGTACCGTTCCCTGTCTTTAAAAGCATTTCGAATCTCTGCACCTTCTCGTCGGTTCATTACCACCACCTTGACAGGAGCGCGGCTGCGCGTTTACCGGTTAATAACAGGTTCGGTCCTCTCCCCTCTTTCTCTTTCTCTCTCACTCTTTCTCTCTCTCTCTCTCTCTCTCTCTCTCTATACCCCTTTCTCTCTCTCTCTCTCTCTCTTTCTTTCTCTCTCTTTTTCTCTCTTACTCTAGCACTTTCTTCGATTATGTCACTCGGCCTCTTCGTACCCTGCCATTCACTGTCACTTTCAACGTGTTCTCTTTCCTTCCTTCCTTCCTTCCTTCTTTCCTTCTTTTTCTATTACCTCTTTATTTATTATCCAATCTCTCTATTTCTCTTCTTATTTCCCTCTTGAATTTTTCTCGATAAAGGCAAAATTCATTCACTACACGCTAAACTGTTACCAAGCTGCAACAGTACGTAGTGAAATCGAGGTTTACGATTTTGCATTCGTTGTACGTAGCAGACGTTCGATTTGGCACGTTCTAGATACTCGCGGATAGTTTCTGAAACGCTTCCGAAAGAAGAACACTCGCGAGTCGGCACTTTTTTCAATCGATCGACCGAGATCGATTCAAACGGCGGGAAAAGATTCGAGAGGATTCCGATGCACGATCGAGATCGATCTATCGAGCGTACTGCGATTCTTCCTTCGTCGTTTCTCGTTTTCTCTCTCTATCTCCCTTTTTCTCTTTATACGTAGGTATCTCTTTCCTTTCTTTTCTTTTTGTTCTTTTTTTGTTTTTCTCTCTTTTGCACGCCGGTTATCTCCCGCGGTTCGATCCCCGTCGCGTTTAACGATCTACCGGTGCATCTCCGCTTTCTCACGTGCTACGTAAGATACATATCCCTCTTTCTCCTTCCCTCTCGCGTTCTCCAAGTTTTATCGCTCTGCGTTCTCTCGCAGGCCATGGGGAGCCCTTCAAATGCCTCGATATCTCGCTCCGTTCTCTCGCATGCCGAAGCGATCGATCGGAGTAGCAGCAACAGCAACAGCAGCAGCAGCAGCAGCGGCAGCAGCAGCAGCAGCAGCAGCAGCAGCAGTTTTCTTACCGCGCGATTTTAAATCGCACCAGAGAAATCGTGATCTAAACGAGCGAATTCTCCTAGCATTCTATTCAAAAGAACGAACGATCTAGAAGATCTTTCCACTTGGAGCGAAGTTCTGGAACGTTCATCTTTCAGAGGTTTGAATAATATGTCGAATGTTTTTACGGGATCGTTTCTCTTCTCTCATATTTATTTTATAAGAGAATAAATATGGAGTTTCGAAGGCTCGTCGAGGAGCACGCCAATCAAAATTATTCGCGAATCCTTTTTAATGGATTTTATTTAAACGCTTTTCAGATACTCAACGAACGATCTACGAACGTAGAGATGAGCTTTCGTGTACTTGATCCAGGAGAAGATCCGATCGGAACGGCGGACGCGAAGTCACTGACGCCTCGCACAAAGTGAGCCGAGCGTAAGAGGCCTGCTGACACTACGACAGAGAAAGAAGAAACACGTAGGCCGGTAGTATGTGTTGTATCTCGTGGGCCTACAACCACCACCATCACCACCATCACCACCATCGCCACCACCACCACCTTTTCTACCATCTCACACGTCACACTATGCTACCAGCCTGTACTCGGCCGAACAGTCTTTGGCAAACTTTGCTTCAAGTCGTCGTCCTCATCGTCCTCGTCGTTCTCCTTCTTGTTGTTGTCGTTGTCGTTGTTGCTCAACAGAATACGTTGTACTACTATACCTCGTCTAACCTCACGCGCGAGACGTGGGTTTATTCAATAGAAGGATCCTTCTACCATTATGCTCGAGAAGCTGTTACCCGCAGAAGCGAACCGCCCTTAATAGTTCCTCCATATAATATCCTCTTGGAGCGTAATCGAGCGGAATGGAGCTTCCTCCGGACGTACGCGTGTCCCTTTCTGTTAAACTATTTCGTGAAAAACTATATTCCCCTATCTTCTTTTTTTTTAAAGAAAGAATCTTCAATCTCCTTTCTAGGAAGCTATCGTTTTATTAGTTGTTTGTAAATAAATAATCTAATTCGTAGATAATAGATTTTACAAAATTTAACTACTTGTATCGATTCAACTCTTCATTCTTTTGTTCATAAGTTTATAATTGCATCGTCATCCGTGCTGCGTCTCGATACGTGTTATCTTTGGTCAATGCATATATATATATATATATATATATATATATATATATATATTCGTATGCGTAACGTATGTGCAAGCTGGATTTTATTGCTTCATCGATATAATGCAATATCAAGTTGTCGTGTTACGCGCAAGCGATCATTCGCTGCGCTCGATGAACGATGGAAATGTTGACTACGTTAAGTCAAAGAAAAAAAAAAGAACAGGACATTGTGTAACAAAGATAACGTGCAATATCCTATTATCGAACGAACTACCGCTTTTTGATCTGAAACGTTTGCCGATTTAATTGATTTGTTTTACGACGATATAAGTAAATAGTAAATTTAGTTGAAATCTTTTTACTTTACAATTATCTATCCTTTGATTTCATTTTCACGGTCATTCCTATTTTTATTTTGCCTTGGAAGGTCGATGTTTTATTTAAAGAACGACTCGTTTATTCGACGTTACTTTTTTCCTCGAACGATTTCAATTCGATTCGATGTATCGACTCGACGATGTGGAGTCGTGGACGTCCGCGAAAAACTGTAAAATATTTAACGACGGTGAAGTTACGAGGACGAGAACGAGAACCTCGACGATACTCGAGAAAGATACCGCAGGAGCAATGATAGAGAGGAAATTCTTTCCTCTCTTTCTCTCTCATTCATAAGAGAGAGAGAGAGAAAGAGAGAGAGAGAGAGAGAGAGAGAGACAGACAAACAGACAGAGAGAGAGAGAGAGAGAGAGAGAGAGGGAGAGAGAAAGAGAGAGGAGGGAGAGAGATAGAAAGAGAGAGTCTTGGGTATGTGAAATGTGAAGTTTATTAATATCGTCGGTAGCAATGTCTCGGTCCATTTAATTCTATATTTACCGCGGATGCGTTTAGTAAAGACTATACAAGAGATAGGAACTAATCTCGCTAAAAGATCAGTCAAAGCGAGCGGCCGGTAAGAGACGATGTTGGTCGAAGGAGGAAAAGGAGGAGGAAGAGAAGAAAGAGGAGGAGGAAGAGAAGGAGGAGATATGGAAGAAGGTGGGGGTGGAAGGGTGCCATCGCGATCGCAACGATTTTCCCACGGCGTTGCTAGAAGGATCGTTGGAAAAGAGACTCGAGTATACGGAGTGGTAGCCTTGCAAGGACAAGGACGCCATTTTCGATGTAAGAGGCGCAAACAATTATTATTACCAGGCGAGTCAGGGTGTGGTGCGGAATCTTCTTTCTCCTTTCTCTCTATCTTTCTAGAGAAGACAACGACGACGAGGCCGAGGACAAGTATGACGACGAAACAAAGGGTTTCGCGAGCGTAATCGCGGGAACGTACGACATAATTTATGAGAATGAAGTACGAGTGAACGTAGCGGAGAACGTGCCTCGTACGTCGAAGTAACTTTCTTGAATTACATGGAACAACAGTGGTGCGTTCACTGAACACCATGATGTTAGATGCACGCTCTCCGTGTACTCGTTAAACTTTAATATAGTTTCTTTCCAATTTTCGATTTTGAAAGATAACGAAACATGATCCGTCGGAAGGATAAGGAGGAATTCGATTCAACTTTTCTCTCGCGTGGATCTTCGTACGTGGAGGTGGTAGTGTTGACGATGGTGGTGGTGGTGGTGGTGATGGTGGTGGTGGTGGTGGTGGTGTTATAGTAGTGGTGGTAGAAAGGGAGGGTAATTACAGCGCAAAACGAGCGATAATTTTATGACGCTCGTTCGAGAGTCGCAAGATTCGCGAGATAAAATCCCGGGCAGAGGATCGAAAGTGGAAGCTTATCGAGCCCGCTGCTCACCCGGCGATCCTAATCACTTGGAAAAGTGCGAAGACGGTGCTCGTAAATCCCGTTGGCATACCAGTTTGTTTCTCGGGGCCGTTCCGTTGGAGAACCTCTCTCTCTCTTTCTCTCTCTTTCTCTCTTTTTCTCCCTCTTTCACTGTCTTTCTCTCTCTTTCACTGCGAAACTATTCTCTCTGCTCGAGCGACCTTAGCGAAGGGTGGAAGGAAAAGAGGAGGGTCCAATTGGAAGAGAGGAATTCGTATCTAAGCTCTCTCTCTCTACGGAGGCCGGTGGTGTACCTGGAATTCCATCAGCTCGGCTCGGCTCGGTCATCGTCTGCTTACCGAGAACCTTATAGATTTAATTAGACCTTGCGCGAGGTCATATCGATTTCTCTCTTCTTGGATCTTCCCCGAGGAAGCAGCAAAAGAAAGGGAGAGGATAAAGAAAAGAAAAAGGACCGTTCGAATCGCAGCCTTTGAGATCGGCTCACACTAGCCATTCGATTCCATTTTGAAATTGCACAGGCTTCGACCTCTTTCTCCTCGCTTCTTCTTCTTCGTCTTCTTCGTCTTCTTCGTCTTCTTCTTCTTCTTCTTCTTCTTCCTCTTCTGCTTCTTTTTCTTCTTCTTCTTCTTCTTTCTCTTTCTTTTCATTCTCTATCTCTTCTTTAGTTTCACCTTGAAAAGTACAGCAGATGTAATATGCTTGACGAATCTGTAGCGAAATAGACCGAATGCTTTAAGAACAGTCATGTTCACGTATCTACCGACTACTTAAGACAATAAAAATAATACACGTGCAAATGAAGTTAAGCAAGGCAATATCAAAGTCAGCGAAGGTGGCAGGTGCTGTACAATACCCAAGAAGCTTTCTTTTTCATCCTTCTGTTTTCTCTTTTCTTTTTCTCTCTATTTCTTTTCTTTTCTTTTCTTTCGTGGAGCAATATCTTTTATTAGTAGCGCAACGAAGAACGTAGACGAGTATACTCCGCTAGAGAGGAAGGCCTCTTTGCCGAGGTCTCTGCTTTTTCTCGTAGAAGCATCTACAAACCTTTCGCGATCTCCGAGCAAATTTTGAAAACCGTCATCGTTTTTGTTATTCTTCTTTGATACTATCTTTCTATCGAACTATTTACGAATACCTTGTAACTTTTAAATACTTCATATTTATTTTAGCAAATTTATATTTTCTATCCTAAGATTTTAGGATGGATTTGTATGTTCGCTCGTAGCCATCGCTAGCCACGAACCTTGCTTACCTGCAGTTGTAATTGCAAGGTACTTGGCATTTTTATCGTCGCCACCGCCACTTTAACTGAACTCTCTTTCTTTCTCTCTCTCCTTCTTTCTTTCTTTCTTTCTTTCTTTCTTTCTTTCTTTCTTTCTATTTTCCTTTCTTTCTTTCTTTCTTTCTCTTACAGTCTCCCCTCATCTTATTGTTGTCTGGTGTTCTCGTCTTTATGGTGGAAAAAGGAGATAGGAGAGAAAGAGAAAGAGAGAGAGAGAGAAAGAGAAAGAGAGAGAAAGGGTTGAGGTGAGAGAAAGAGAGAAACTTTTAAAGAATTCCAAGTGGATATGGACAAAGGGCAGTATGCCTGAGGTCACGAAGAGTCGCGCGTTTTTCATAAGTTCCAAGCGTCGACTCGTTGCCTCTGTCTCGAGAAAATCTTTATTTCTCTTCTTTCTTTTATTCTTTTTTTTCTTTCACTGAAATTTCTTTTTTCTTCCCCTTTTGTTTCTTTTTTTTCAATTTTATCTCTTATCGAAACAATTTAAGAATCAGATTCGACCGATGATTCTTTCCAAGGAGGAATGGTAATCAAACGAAAAAAAAAAAAGAAAACAAAAAAGTATGATAGCAATATCGTAGTTAAAATATCGACGCGAGAATTCTCAAGGATCGTATCAAATTCACTCGATACGAATTATATCGCGCGAACGAAGAGATTTCGTTACGGCAGTAAGGCTTATAAAGTACTCTCTATGTGAATTTTTATGCAAATGAAAGGGATAGGAGAGAACAGTATGACTGTTCAAGATACGAAGACTTTTCGAGATAAGAGTTGACACGGTAGCAGGAACGCGTTATCGTACGAGTATGCCATGTAAACGGCCGGCTCTGTAATTTCTGTAGTTACACCCACTCGTGGAGAACGATTATTGGTGTTTCTCTTCTCTGTAAAAAGAGAGAGAGAGAGAGAGAGAGAGAGAGAGAGAGAGAGAGAGAGAGAGAGAGAGAGAGAGAGAGAGAGAAGAATGCAACGAAAGTTCTATAGTAAGACGAAATCATTTCGACGACCTCGTTCAATTAGTTAAATCGAGAAATTTCATGGCAAATGTTTATCTTCATTTTGTTATTTTTGTACTGTTTCTATCGATAAAGGTTTATATATAATAATTTTTCAAGGATCATGAATAGCTTGAATTCTCTTCATTTGTTCACCGATCTGTAAATTGTATTAATTTCACACCGTTCTTATACCAATTAATACGATCAATCTTTTTCTAACAAAGCTACTTGGAATATGGTATAAGAAAGAAACGAGAGCGTGCGGTCATTCTACCCGTTTTAAATCGACCGACGACTTCCTGACTATTAAGAAATGCGTACCATACTTATTAAGAGAGATGACATTGGAATGCATGCCATCGTCCGATACATTAAATTAGCATGAAATCATGGAAACGCAGGACGCACCTCGCCAATTCTGGCTTTCGCATTGGCACGTCTTGACACTTTGTCTCCAAGTAAATTAACATTCGACTGTCATCCATGACTTCTCTCTCCTCTCTCTCTCTCTCTTTCTGCCTTTTTCTTATTTCTTTTACCGTGTAACGTTTGCACTCGAATCCTTTACATATCCCATATTTCATTATTCTTTCATCTCATGTTAAAAAAAATACAAAGGGAGATGTTATTGTTCGAAGTGTTTCGCAAGGACTTGACGAAGGTGAGTCGAGAAGGGAAGGATGGAAGGCGTAAAAGCAGCAGCTTTCTTTACGACACGGGATAATAATCGGAACCGCAAAATTCTCTCGCCTCTCGCGAAAACAATGTTTGTTCAAGCCGTTGCAACGACGTAAAACCTTAATCGTGCAAACCGGAATGGGCTTTGAGCCTTCGAGGAACCGCAATTTTTTTCGTTTCTCGAGTTATTACAGCGAGAACGTTTGGACCGTGTACGTTTAACGAGGACCATAAATATCAACCCTGGAATTCGTTCGCATTCGAACACTTATGCGTTTTCGGAAGCGATTGTTATATTCGGAAAGTCATTGACTTTTACGAAGACACGGAGTTACGTAAGAAGCTTTTTAATCGTAGCTTCTTTATATATTATATGATACTGTACGATAATTGCAAGGAAGTACTTGATATAATATCTTCGAGTTCAAAGTCAATATAATTGTCATAAATCCACTTTTTAGTTGGAACGATTTAATTAGAGGAGCAACTTTCATTATTTTTTAACAAGCTATATGAAACGAGAAAGAGAGAGAAAGAGAAGTAACATATTTCGCGTTTCTTCATTTCGATTTATTTTACACTAATTAACGAAATCGTCTGCTGTCGCCTTAGTAATCGTGGAATGTCCATTAAGGAAAGAATTAAAATTGCTACAACGTCCAATTCGTGCACGCATCGAACTTGCTTGGACGATTTGATAACGGTACGTGTGTCTCCTTTTCCTTTTTATCCTTTCCTTTCGATGACTGTAATACTTAAGGATCATTCAATACATACGAGAGTTTTATATCGCTTAGCCATGAACCTTGCTTACTTGTAAATGTAATTGCAAGATATTTAACATCTTGATCATTAAAATGATCAAAGGATTGAAAATTCATATTTCAAGTATTTCTTTTTAAAAAATGTTCTATTTAAAATTCACTTTCCTGTCATCGATACATTTTCTTAAGTATCACTCGTTAATTTTCACTATTATCGAATGAAATTACTACCTTATCTATCTATCTATCTATTTAAATTATATGTGTATATATATATATATATATATATATATATATATATATATATCATTGAGTATTTTAGTAATAATTAAATATTATTAGTAAATATTCTTATAGTAATTCAATATTACTTCTAAATGGTTTTATCTCTACTTTATTTAAAAAAAAAAAATACTTATTAACTGGTTTATTATAGGCGATAAAAACATTGCAATAGATTTTTATTACGGGAAGTAATACTTTTTCTGATCATAAACGATCTTATTATTATATGTTATTATATATATAGCTCTTTCTTCATTTTCATGGTTTGGAGATACACGATATACGTTATCGTGGTTTTTATTATAACGATTCGAAAAATTTTCAGCTTTCTCAACAAAGATATGCGAAATGATGCTTCGTTCATATTGAATGGAAATAGTTCAATTATTTCGATCATCAAATTGGTACTTATTATATTAGATAGATCAGTGATGACAAATTGCATGGAGCTTCGTTGTTCTCGTAATTATAACTAATTAGCATATTTTTTCTATCACACTTCTTCTTTTAGTGCATCAATCGATTCCTAAAAAACATGATTTTTAAAGAGTATTATTCACGAGTCAAACAACAATCGTAAGTAAAAGATATTTATAGCGAAAATATGTCATGATAATATTTTTACTTTTCTCTGCATTTTTTGGCTTTATTAGTAGATTTTGCGTTTTTTCGTTGTTTATTTCCATAATTGTGATTAATAAAGTAATTTGTGAGATAGGTTTTATACTTGTATATCGTATTTTTAACATTTCGGCATTTTTTTATAATAGATTGAAATATTCGAAATTTTCACGACAGCCATATACAAGATATTACCAAGTTGAATGAAGTTTCGTTATTCTCGTAATTATAGGTAATTAATATATTTTTTCTAACGTACATCTTCTAATATATCAATCGATTTCTGAAAATTAATATTTCTCTAATTTCTTAAACGTATTATTTTCAAATTTGCGAGATATCGCGAATAAAAAATATTAACGGAAAAGTCAGATGTTAATCATCCGACTTCGATAAAAAAGCATAGTAAAGCATAGTAAATATAATATGCTTCGTTTCTCCCTTGTAAGTCGAAAATAGTATGAAAATTGCATCATATATGATAATTATGCACCTGCTGATGATATTCTGAAGTATTACATGATCACGTTTCATTTTACATAAAATAACCATAACAGCCTGGATGGAAAGTTCGATATGGGCCACCGGTGATCGTGCGACATTCAACATTTTAATAAATAAAATACTTGTATACTATTAATATAATTATATACCAGTATTAGAACAATAGAGTCATTATATTATAATGAATAAATAAAATCTTTCTCTCTCTCTCTCTCTCTTTCTTTTTCATTCTCTACTTACTAATAGATTGATGTGATTATATGCTAGAACATACTAGTATTTATTTTGAGAGTAGTTTATTATGCAATGGTTATTAGTTCTGACAATCGATTATAGCAAATTGGTTCGAATCTCTAATTAGTATACAATGAGTTCATTCAGGCGCGTAATAAGTTAGAGTAATGAACTGGATTTTTTCATTTTTCTTTCTTCAAATAATACAGTGTCTATCAAATCCGAAAATATTACATTTATTCTTATTTATAAAAATAATTCTATTCCAGTACTCCATTAATCTGCCAATATTATTATTTGCAAATTATAATCTTTCATTTCTTCCAATTCGTTTCGCTTACGAAACATTTTTTACGGGACACCTGATTGTGATACCTTTGATTTTGTATGAAACTATGCACAGATAGTATTAACAGATAGATTAATATCTAAATTATTTTTTTTTTTTAAGGAATTCAATTATTGTTATTACATTTATTTTTAGATTTTGTTTTATCATCCTAATAACGACTTGTCCAGTATACTGATTAATTTTCTGCAGATGTCCACTTTTTGTGTTATTTTACAGCTACTTCCTTAATCTATAGCTATCAATTATACTTTGTATCTAATGCATTATACCTTGTAATTATACTACATGTAATTATACTTTGATCGAGGTCCGTTTATAATTTGCGAAATTTCTAATAAACATTTATACTGATTATGTAAATTAATAATAATTTCTCTTTCTTATATCGTAATTTCCGTATATTTTCGCATTTTTCACGACAATAATTATCAATAATACAAAGTTTTGAACTTTACTGATACTGATAACGTTTATAAACATATAAACGAAGTTAATCATAATTAGGAAACAATAATAAAATAGGTTTATATTATAAACTTTTTTCTAAATAGTTGAAAATAAGAACTTTACAAATATTTATTGCTCTTATTTCTATCGACTTTTTGTTTTTTTTTTTTTGTTAATTTTGGAAATTATTCGAAGAATTTATTTTTTATAAATGTGCACTGTGTCTATTATAAAAATTTCTGAGAATGTATATGAACTCATTGTTTATTAAGAATTAGTTAATAAATTATAATTTCACGAAATTTTGTTCCGAATTGATTAGTGTACTGTAATATTTCATAAACTCATTACATAGTCGTGAAATGTTTGTGTTAATGTGTATTTGTGTTCAAGCAAATAACATGTTTTTTGTATGAATATGTGATTGAATTTATAGAAGTAAGGACAAATAAGATACAGTATACAAATTCAATTCAGGAATATTCAAGGATATGTTAGAAATGTTAGGAATATTCAAGAGTGTTTTACAAAAAATAGAAACATTTGTTTATAATTATTTATCATTTAAATTAACTAAATACATATCATTATAATAATTGATGCAAGATTTATTACTACAAATAATAATATTCACTAATCAATTTCTCTAATAGTTATTTAATAATACTTTGTTAGATTTGTTTTTTATTAACTTATAATTAATAATATTTATATATGTATATATATATATATATATATATATATATATATATATGTTATTTACCTCATAACCATTCTGTAATTTCATAAATTAAATGATTCATATATCAAACAGTTTCAAAATTACATTTATTACAAAACTAATTTTATTTCTTTTCCACAAAATTTGCAAAGATTTTTGATTATATGTCAGATATTTAGTATTAAATATATTAATACTTTGTACATTTATAACTTTTAATAATAATTCTTCCATAAATTCTTATAAATAAATTTAATTATATTTTATATTATATAAATTTTCTTATAAGTTAAAAATATTACATTTTTCATAGTTATTATTCCTGCGAATTCTGAATTTTTTAATGCATACGGCTAATTTTAGATTACAATAAGATTAGGATTAATATCTTGAATATTCGTGTAAATCTGTATGTATGTGCACGGTTGGTGAATTTTCTGGAACCGTAAGTTTTGATCGTCTGTAAGTTTAGATAAGTTCACTAGGCACATAAAGTAAAGAAAATAGTCCTTTTATTTGAATTTTCTTTTATTATAAATTATATGTAGGGAATACTCGAATGTGCCTAGTGACTAGAATACGAAGCAAATAAGAGGCTATATACCGAAGAGGACTCTACAAACTATGGCTCAAAAGGGCAACTATCAACTATGAGTTATTTTCGAAGGTTCTTAGCGTAATAGGACCTTCCGAGAATGGCTCGTTGTCTTTTCATATTATATATTTTATCACTTTGCTACGTTGTCATTTACCTCGTCGATATTATTTATTAAAATTGGATATGATGTACCTTATCATCTTTTTGGCACGTATGAATATGCCTGAATCAATATAAAAATAGATAAATATTTAATTAAAATAAAGTAGATTTAAAAATGCATTTTGTTAAACGTAGATAAATATTGATTCGATGAAAAATAAAAATTTATATATATTAAAATTCTTTTTGTTCGTAATATTTTTAATTTTGTTCTTTTAAATTGAATTTTATATTAAGTTTTGTGTAAGTTATATGAAAAATATATTTATATAATAGCATATTTTTTATTATTGTAGTAAATTTAAAGATTTATTTTATATTTTTGTTGATTAAAGTAAATTAACAAAATTGATCTTTTTATTTTATTTTATTATGTACCTATTATAATATAGAATTATAAGTATAAAATTTAATTCATTGATATCAAAAGTTAGAAAACATTAGGAATAAATAGGAACATTAAATGAAAAGTGCATCTGCTAGGTATGATCTTACGTATAAGCTTTCATTATTATAAATTATTATTACTATTAAATAATTACATTCTTTTTGTTTCATTTAAACACCGATGGACAATCATCGATATTATTTATATCAACTGCTTTCGATTTTGCGTTGAAAAAATCTCTTAATTTGTATTTAATTACAAATTTAAACTATAAACTCTTTAAAATCGTTTACATCGTACTAATTATTAACACCTAATTATAAGGTGCTTCATTATGTATTTATTTGCATAACTGAACTTTGGAGATTTAATATTGAAAATAATTGTAATTACTTTGGATTATTCTATTAATAGTTAAGATTAAAAAAAAAGAGTTGTTCTTAATATTTAGTTATTATTTAAATTAATTAAATACATATTATTATAATGATTGATTCAAGATTTATTACTACAAATAATGATATTCACTAATCAATTTCTCTAATAGTTATTTAATAATACTTTGTTACATTTATTTTTAATTAACTTCCGCAAAAATTTAGTTTGCTTTTCGTTCCCAATACCAATAAGCCTTAAATAAACTTGTAACCTTTTATCTATCAAGACAATTTAATTCTTGACACTTTTAGAATTGTTTATAACTATTATCAGTTTTGTAAGTTATAAATATACAATTTATAATAGTATATAGATTTGTTATGCGAAAAATACTTTAATATTATGGCATGGTGAAAGGTATATCTGTATGTGCATAAAGAATTTATTTATTGCATCGCATATTAGTTCTTAAGGCTTGCTAGATTACTCATGATGCTTATTGAGTTTTTATGCTTATTATTATTTACATGGATTTATTAATTTGAATATTATTAAGGATATCTAAATACTATTGTATATTGAAATCGAAAGTGTAGTCGACTGTCACGCAGCGCATAATAATTAAGTTAATTTAAAAAGGATAGATTTATTTTAATACACTTCAAATCACGTTTGTTTACCATTTATAATTAATAGATTTTCGAGTTTTTATTTATTATTAAAACATTGTAGTGACAATAATATTGTATAATAATAATATTACTATCCTTTTTATAGAATATAATTTGTAGATATTCAGGTTGTGCAAATTATATTGAAAAAATATATTATATTACATACTTGCATAAAGTATTTTTTTTTTTTAAAGATAATTTATCTAATTCATTCATGTTCTTGAACAAGATAAGACAAAATCGCGGTTTAGGTATCTTTAATCGATTTTTTGACTGAGTGAATGGAAAATTCGATTATAAATGCGATTAATTAATATATTATCTTAATTTATGCGTCTACGTATATAACAACCTCCACGTGGTGAGATATTATTCACGTTTCATTTAATAAAAAATTGTATAATACAAGTAGCGTTGAGCTAAAGGCTACAAATTTCAGTGTATTAGAAAAATATTTTCCAAATTCCATTTTCCATTTACTTTATTAATCACAAACTAATTTGATTTATAAACAAACAATTAAATTTATTTTTGAGAAATTAATTTATAATTATAATTTTATTTAATTTATCTCTTTGAGGAACATAAAGAGTATTTTAGTATCGATGTTTTTCTTAAATTAGAAGTTATGTATTACAAATTTTATTAGATTCGTTTCGAACATTTGAGGATAGTGATTTAACTGAAAGGTTCGCTTGATTTCAATGCATGCGTCAAATACCTAATAGACCGTCTTATTGTTACGGTTTAAGAAATCTAATGTAACCGCTAGGTCTTAACGTGAAAGGACCCGCATTCGAAGATCGTATCGAGCAAGCATTGTGCGGCCCACATCGCAGTCGTGCTTCTTATTAAGTTAGTACAATCGTGCGAACGAGCGTGTTCGTCTCTCGAGAATTGTTTGAAATTTTCGATCTTTCGAAATCTACGATAGTTATCTTGCGCAAGAAATTAGTGTCTCGAATGGAAGAGAAAAATGATTGAATTTTTAAAGGACGGGAAACGTGTATAATTAATTAAAGTTTTGACCTTAAATAATTTCAATTATTTCGCATTTCAGATTGACAAAGAAAATAGTTGTAGCAAACTATCAACGAACATATGCGCGTACAATTTATACACAGAAATTCAAGTTGAGCCTGTTACAAGTATTGCCCATCTTGAATTATGTATTTCCGATCTGCACTTTCCGTGCATAAATTTCCTACGCTAAGCGCCGAACCGCTTCTCCAATGTTACGTACGTTGTTGCTATGATTTACAGTCCGTCTGGTGTTCCATATAATATAACGTAAAAACGTCACGAGGTAAAGGCGTATCTCACCTCTTTCTTTCGGAAACATACATGCGTTCCGCTCTTGTAAAGCCCTCGTCCTTCGTATCTTACGACGCCTCGCAGAATATTCGTGTTCGTTTAAAATTTCATGTAGGTACAGGTTACATTATACGCGTCAAAAGGTTCGTGCGCGAAGGTAGAAATAAAACGATTCTGAAACTTTACGACGGTTTTACACTTTTTACGCCGAAGACAAAGAACCTCAGAATCAAGAGGACGAGAGAAGGCTAGGAAATATCGTATAGGTAGAACTGGCGAATCGCAATTTAAAATTTTAATACGACTTAACGATTTCAATTTATTCAATCAATCTTAATCATTAATTTTTCATCGATAATTTCAATTTGAATTATCACGGTAAATCGTAAAATAAACCGTCGGATAAATAAATGGAATTTCTAGAGAGATTCGTGCAATGGGTAAGGATAATCAAAAGGAAATTTCATTCGATTGGATTCTCTACCGACTGACCCATATAAACAGGCATCGAAACGCGCTTGTCGACTTAATTACTCTACCCTTCGTGTTTTTCCACTTCGCGTGCTCAAGATCGGCCATAACCTAAATTGGATCAGGCTCATACGTACGGGATAGCCCGTAAGCGTTGGTCGAAGCAAAACCGAGATAATGAGTTTCGACCTTTTTGCGAGGCTTCCCCCTTCCACTCAACGGGCGACCATGCTCGAAGTTTAAACCTACCAATTACGGTGACATCGTTTCTTGCTTTAGAATTGGCATGCGTTACTACTCCGACGTTCTTAGTTCTGGTCTCTATGAGATAGCGAGTAAGAAGAAAAAGGACGTATTGTCTTTGCAGAGAACTTTTTACAACTTACCATGCATATATCCTTGAGTTAATCAAATCCTCCGTGCGTTCAAGGCACACGTTTACGATCTAAGTGCTTGCACGTCCTTTTTCTCTTTTCCATTTTTTCTCTCCACAAAAATTTAGCAAGCTTCTAATCAGCCGTATCACATCCGTTGTTTTTAAATTCCTGTTTACTCGTTTCCTTTATTTTTTTTTTCTTTTCCACAAAAAAAGAAAAAAAAAAGAAAAAGAAGAAGTCACGTAGAGCGAGATCGCGTTGTCACCTCAGGCACTCCGACGACGGTACAAAAAATGATTATACTTACGACGAAGAAAATCTTTTCAGCTGGCACGATAGGTCTCGCCTAAGATAGCGACGTATCCGAGTGAAGACGAGACGTCGACGAGATTAGAAGAAAAAGACGAAGAAGAAGGGAAACTTCGTTTTACCTTGCGTCACGTTGAACGACACGAGAGGGAAAGGGGCAGAGTGAGAGAGAGAGAGAGAGAGAGAGAGAGAGAGAGAGAGAGAGAGAGAGAAAGAGAGAACACGTCAGGTGGCAACGACACCTCACGATGGCTGCAGCTGCAGCCTCCGAGGCTGGACCTGCCTCGGAAGGGAGAAGATTTTGTACGAAGCGTGGGTTAACCTGTTTTTACTCAGGAGAAGTGAGAGAACAACAGAGACGACGACGACGACGACGACGACGACGACGACGACGATGACGACGACGACGACGACAACGAAAACGACAACGACAGAGAGAAGGTTTCGTGAACCAGTCGTCGACTATCCAGGCCAACCGAAATCAACTTCTCGCGATCATTCTGATCACTGACACGATAAATACTTCCACGAAAGAACGTCAATCACGCGTCGACGTACGAGTTCACGGGATTCTACGGTTTCACACGCGATTCAGGATCATCGAGGTTTCTTTTTAGTTTGAAATCGATTCGAATGTAATACGACGTGACGCGAAGATCGAAAGAAAGTGATGCTCGTTAGTTGCATGAAATTTTGTACTCTTCCTCTCTCTCTCTCTCTCTCTTTTTGATTATCTGATCGCAATTCGATAGTTTAATCTTTGTAATTTTACAAAAATCGCATACGTTAAATTCTTTGGTAGGAAGGTCACGGTATTAGTTTACATCGTACGATTCATTACGCGTAATATAATACGAAAAGGACTCGGGGTAATAACTTTATTCGGATACACTATCGGGCTGCGTAATTGCACGGTAAATGTCCCGTTCTGTTCTTAAACCTTTTCCTCCCTTTTTCCTTATAACGCTTATTTCCTTTGTCACTCTCTCCGTTTATACCAACCCTTCTCTCTTTCTCTATCTTTGTCTTTACGTTTCTCTCTACGTTTCGTGTCCATAAATATTGTCGTTTACGACGATCTGCGGCAGCGAATCGCCTTTGGTACACGGTCGTGCGTCTGGAGAACTTCGTGGTCGTTAGTTCGGAATCATTCTAATTAGCAGTGCGAGTAAGAAAGAGAGAGAGAGGGAGAGAAAAATGGAGGGAGAAGAGAACTCGAGGTACACGCTTCTGCTGATGAGGAAAGGAAAATAGAGAGAAAGAGAGACATGGAGAAAAAGAAAAAAGAAAATGACAAAAAAAAAAAATGTGCGCGGAAAGAGAGAAAGGTAGAACTAGCAAGGTCCGTACCATTCGGCACGCACTTATTTAACTCTTCCTTTGGCACTCCGTTCTTTCTATACTATAATTCTCAAGAGCTTACTATTAATTAGATTTTATTATAACCGTATCCGCGGTTTTCTCGCTTTTCTTACGGTTTACCGGCTTACCAACCCCCATCCTGAGTTTCAGCGATAGAACTATTTCAGGTTCTTTAATGAGCACGACAACGACAGATCGTACGCTCGTTTGAGATATATTATAGCGTAATAGCAATTTTCTCTTATTCTGTTTTCGTCGTTCGTCGGTAAGTTCCGATTCGAAGAAGGAAGCGAATAAGTTCTCTAAAGATTACGATATAGACGAGATAGAGAAGGAGAGTTTGTAAGCACCACCCGGTGATAATCGTCAAACGATATTCGCCGTTAATGCAACTATAAAGGATGCATAGTCGAGCCGCGTTATCGCCTTTAAAGAAGCCTCTTAACGGCCACGCGTAACTATCGGTCCGACGTTTTATTGAAATCGCCGAAGGATCAATTTTTCTTACCCTTCGGCCTTGAAAGCGTGACAAGGATGGTCCTAACGTGGTTCGATATCGTATCAAGTATAGTTATGTGTGTAGATATTTATATACACATATATACACACGCACAAACGTATACATGGTTACACATATAACACGATTGCTAGAGTATGCTATACCTACGTAGAACGTGCGCGACTTCGAAGGCACGATAGCCGTAATGCCCTAATGGCCTGCCTCCTCTCGGTCTCTCTATCTATCTTTCTTTCTCTTCGTACTCGCGAGCACCTTCTCTCTTCTCATCGTTAAAGGGGGATAAACGAAGCATGTAAGAGATGCGCGTGAGATAAGGACGTGGCGCGAAGGACGTATCCTTTTCGCACCCCAATTCTTCTTCCCTCGAGTCCCTTTTTTATTTTTCTTCTTCTTCTTCTTCTTCTTCTTCCTCCTCCTCCTCCTCTTCTTCTTCTCCTCCTTCTTTTTCTTCTTTTACTTCTTCTTTCCTTGATCTTAGGAGATGGAAACAGCACGATTCGAAAAGGAACAAAAAAGGGTGGGAGTAGAGAAAGATAGAGAAGATGGTTTCAACTAAAGAGTTACAAAGAGACGGAGAAGGAAGAAAAAGAGGAGGAAAAGGAGGAGAAGGAGGAATAGCATGTGGAGGTGGAGGAATTAGGCAGCTTTTGCATCGTAATACGCATCTGGTAATCACTATGATCGCGATGGGCGTTGCCGATCCTTAACTTTAATAGTCTGCGTTGCCCAAAAGAACTGACGTGTCTTCTCTCTCTCTCTCTCTCTCTCTCTCTCTCTCTTTCTCTCTATCTTACATTCTTCTCTATAAGTTTTTCTCTGTTACTCTTTCTTCCTTCTTCTTGCAGCGTTACTGAATGTCCCGAAGGGATATATACGACGAAGAGAAAGAGAGAGGCGCGCGAAACTTTTATCGTTTCGCCAAGTCGTAATTTTTGCGGGTATGCAATTCACGTGCGCGTGGTTCTCTCTTGAAGAAGAATCGAGATAATAAGCGTCACGCACTTTAGACTTCTTATATCTGGTGAACGGTAAATTAGACGAGAAAGGACGAAAGGATTGCATAGAAATGAACTTAAAAGAATTCGACTATTTACTCATATAATTTATTTTCCGTCATTGTTGTTACGTTTATTACAACTTTTTTCTTCTCTTTTTAGATAGTTCATCTGTATATACTTATGTATATACTTATTTCTACGCGTATTTAATAACAACAATAACAACAATAATAATATTTATTATTATAAATACATAATTATCTATATTATATTATATATATATATATTATTATATATTAATTATATATAATATTAATATATATTATTGTTATATATAATAATTAATAATTATTATATTATCTAATAATAATTAAGCTAATGTAATAATAATTATTACATTACGTAAATTACAAGATCACAGACAAAGAAAAAAAATGTATCGTCGAAGTTTGCAGCAAGCAGCGGGATTCGTTTCTTCGTTGATTCGTCGGTTAGTTTGCAAAGTCGATGCAGCCGTAGCAATAACAGCAGCACCAGCACCAGGAGCAACAGCATCAGCAGCAACAGCAACAGCAGCAGGATGCACCGTGCACGCGAGGAAATTTATGCTCCCGCGAGCTTTGCACGACTTAACGTTTAACGTGCACGTTACACGTACACGCGTTATGTACGCGAAAGCCGCGAGGTAAGAAGTGAGGGGAGGGTTAAGGGGTCGAGGATTACACGCTCGACCCGCGAACGGAATCGCGCGTTCAACGCGTGCACTACACACAAATCACAGAACACATTCTTTCTCCGTTTCTTAATATTTCTCTTTGAAGTTTTAAACAACGAATAGAATATCGATAATTAGGAAATTTACATTCTCGTTTTATACACTATAATCACACACTATCGTGCTTCAGATATTTAATGCGTTAGTATTAGATATGATAAGATCGTTAGGCATCGAGAATTTTTTAGAAATTATCGATTAGAATTGATCGATGTAATCGCGTGTGAAACTCGTTGAAGATCTAGGCATAAGGTTTCGTTGAAGTTTCTTTCGTCGCCGTGGTTGTCGTTCGAAAGACGCGTATACAGATAGAGGAGGGAAGATAGCTTGTCGGAAGTAGACACCGATGGTCGATAGCTCTCGGCTGGCCGAGCAGCCTCAAAACGGCGTGGCACGTTGCGAGATCGTAAGATCTGCGGATCTGTCGAGCGAAGAAGAGAAGGAATAGAGAGAGAGAGAGAGAGAGAGAGAGAGGAAAAAGGAGAAAAGAGGAAACGAAATAGGGGAATAAATAAAGGAGGGAGAACGAGAGAGAGAGGATGGAATCCACGCGAGTCGCAAGCATGTCGGCACTAAGTTGTATTAATGTAGTCGATCAATCCTAATGGACGTGGTCGCATCAGCACCGCGAGTTGCATTTGCATGCGTGCGTTGAGCGTCCAATCCAGTCCCGTGTCCGGTACCGTCCCGAGGAGGTTGTAGTTATGGTTGCTAGTGGAATATAAATCGTGGGTCATCGCGATCTTCTCGTGTCAAAGCTCGCTGGATATCGTAAACTTCGAGCAGGAAGCGCGAGCGATCCGCCTCGTTTCTTTCTCGAACGTCCCTCAGGTCCCTAAAGAACGTTAGCGTCCTTAAAACGTCTTCTGAACGTCTTCGAACTTCTGAGCGATGATCATTGCGATCCATACGGATCTACCGTGATCCGTTCCGAGCGTATCTCGGGGACATCGGAATGGGGAAGGATACGAAGAAGGACGAAAGAGGATCGTTCCTTTTAAACTTTCATTTTTACGATCCACCCAAAGGTTATTACGCTTGCTCGCTTGCTTGCTTGCTTGCTTGCTTACTTGCGACGACTGCGAGGAAAGCAAACGTGATTGGTACACGATGATACATTCTTGCAAACTTTTAGAACCGTAGGAAAGCTATCTTCTTCCGCGTATCGTTCGCAAAGAAATTCCCTTTCCAATTTCTTCCCTTATAGTTGCCGCGTCATAATGACTCGACAGAAGATCCTGTACGTGAGACGGGGCGACAATGATAATCGACATCCTCTAAGGATACTGCTAACTCTTCATGGAGATTACATCCAAAGGCGTTACCAGGAAATGACGGTACCACCGGGGATTACTTCTAATCGTTATAACAAAAAAGAACGTTAAATCGACAAATTCTATAAGGTTGTCGGAAGTTTCGCCGTTTGACTTTTGTAATATCAAAAGGTTCATATCTTTTTTATCGCGATACCTCTCCTAGAAGAAGTCTCAAACTATAT
The DNA here is from genome assembly GCF_905475345.1 of Vespula vulgaris. NCBI lineage: Eukaryota > Metazoa > Arthropoda > Insecta > Hymenoptera > Vespidae > Vespula > Vespula vulgaris. The sequence goes on from NC_066587.1 coordinate 11,264,163, forward strand.
CTAACGTCAACCATCATTTTTATCTCTTTTTATTAATTATCACATCTACGATACTCTATCGTTTCGCTTTCGTCCGAACTCACGAAAAACTTAATGTGTCTCGTTCACGTATCCATTTCTCTATTTCTTTCGGAGTGATAAAAAAGCTTGTGTATGTTTCGCGGAGCTAACAGATGACGACGAGGACGACGACGAGGACAACGATGATGACGACGTCGACGGTGACGAAGAGGACGAGAAGGTAAGCACAGGGCGATATATAAATTACACGTCTGGTCCCGGGGGGCCGCTTGAGGAAGAAACTAACGGTACTCGCGGGTGTTCCTCTCTCTCTCTCTCTCTCTCTTTCTTTCTCTCTCTCTCTCTGTCTGTCTTTTTCCGTGGTCACCGATCTTAGCTCGACTGGACGCTCTGATCTTTCCTCTTCTGCTCCCTCTCTTGTTTCTGGTGTGACAGTGAAAAGAAAAGATCTCCTTCTCTGCCAAGAGGAGAGCAACGAAGAAGAGACGTCGCTCTCGATCGGCACCCAAGAAGATCGTGCTTTCGTTCCTCGATTTACGTAACTCCCGTCGCCTTTACGTAAGATTTCTCTTGAAATTCAACGATCCATTAACTTGGTCGTATCGAATAATCAACAAATATTTTTTTTTTTTTTTTTTACTTACTTACTGATTCTTTTTCTTTTCCTTCTTTCTTTTTACTTTCTCATGCAACCAAAAATAGTAGCTCTTTGCTTTTTCTTTCTCCCTTCCTTTTTCTTTTTTCTTTTTTTTTTTGTTTAAATTATCGATAAAATCTATAAGGAGAGAAGAGTTCGTAAAGTCCACAGCGTCGTCCGCTAAGATCGCGCGATCGCGATTACAGAGGTTACAGAGGCTAGTTGGAAATTACTTCGTGGACTCGTGATTAACTACCGGTTTGATCGATTCGTAAGATTTTCTGCTATTTCTAAGTGGATGGGTAATTCGTTGTTCTTGAAAATTAGTTTCCTTAAATTGCCACAAATTACTCGGAGTATTATCTTAAGACGATTAAGGGCATCGATCGTTGGACAATTGTTTTTTTCCCTTTCCTTTTTCTATTTTTTTTTTTTTTATTCATCGATACGAATTTTCTCTTACCTTCGTACGGTCGTACTCGAGGCAATAAAGTCGAGCAGAACGATTTAAATGGACGCACTATCGATAGATCTCCACTACTGTAAGGTGAAGGGAGAGAGAAGGAGAACGGTTTGTACTTGTAGTTTCTGTGCACCGACTCTGACCTTCGTTAATCAGAGGTCCCACGCTTCCTGGTGATAAATAACGTCGGCTGCCAAGTTCAAGCTCGGAAGACGCGACGCTTATTTGTATAGCAGAGCATAAGCCGTTCGTTATTTCATTCGCATAATACTGTGTATATATACTCTCTCTCTCTCTCTCTCTCTCTCTCTCTCTATCTTCCCTGACTATTTCTCTCTTTCTACCTGCATTTAAATCCTTTTTCTTTCAACGGACCATTTCAAGATGAACCCAACGTAAAATCAACAGAGATTTCGAAATGAATATTAAAAAGCGAAGAGGAGGGAAAAAGAAAAAGTAAAAGAAAAAGAACAAGAAGAAAAAAGGAAAAGAGAAGAAAAGAGAGAGATAAGCGAAGGAACGAGTCTTGAAATGCGTGCGTGAGATCGACAACACCCACGTTACCGGAGCAGCTTTCACATTTCCCATAAGTCGCTACGCAATTCAGTCAGGTTCCACGCCTAGGATTCCTGTTTCTCTTATTCTTCGGAGTAGAGACTTCACTGACTTGTCCCATCGACCTCCGAAGGATAAGGAGAGAGACGAGTCTCGTGCGAATTGCTGGACGATTCACGCAATTCAAAAGAATCGTACCTGAGAAGCCGGAAAATGTCGTTGCGTTATACGTGATCTCTCGACATTGGGAGACCATATTGTTTTCTTATAACAAGCGTGTAAGTATTCTCTCTCTCTCTCTCTCTCTTTCTCTCTTTGTGTTCGTATATATATATATATATATATATATATATATATGTGTGTATATATATATCGTAACGATATGACACACACACACATACATACATACATACATACATATATATATATATATATATATATATATATATATATATATATATATCGTTACGAGGGCAAAGCTCGCCTTTACGTAGGTACATAACGTACACGTAAATCATATCGAAGGGAAAAAGTAATACAACCGGGACAGATAATAGACGATTGGTCTTTCCTACGCGTCGTAAAAAGCACGATAAACTCGGCATGCGAGTAATTGCAAAAGCACCAAACGCACCTGCACCGATCGCATATTTTAACGTAACGGTAAGCCGAAAGAAAGTCGCCCTCCATTTTCTCTTCTATTTCTATCTCTCTCTCTCTCTCTTTTTCTTTATCTCTCTCGTCTCTCTTAGTCACTTTCTCTCTCTCTCTCTCTTTCTCTCCCTCTCCCTCTCTTCTTCTTTTTCGTTTAAAGAACAATAAGGCAAACTATACCCGCGGTGAGACAGCCATAAACGTGCTTTCATTTTTGCCCGGGGTGTCTGGTAGTCGATATATGGCGAACCAATCATAATAAATCGTGTCCTTCGGTTCCTTGACCGCAGGTTTCACGAGGACACCGTGCAGTCGATGTCGAAGACGACAACGAGGACGACGTAGGTGATGTTGGTGCCGATGGAACATTCCGAGTGTTAAAAATACAAAAGCTGCAGGGGCTGTACTAAACTCTTCTCTCTCTTTCTCTCTCCCTCTTTCTCTTTTTCTCTCTCTTTTTCTTTTCTCTCTCTCTCTCTCTCTCTCTCTTCTTTTCTCCTCTGGTCATGCTTGATCGTTACTGGTACTTCATCTTCATGGAAACGAACCATTATCGCTAATAGCTCGGTGGACGTGGATGGATACGTAAGTGCGGATAGACGTATAGCGACCTCGTGTTCGGTACTAATTAAATCCCTATCTAAATTACAAATTCGTATATAAATCTTGCTCCACTTTGGCGGATATAACAAGTTCCCTACTTCTTTACTCCGTCGACTTCGAACACGATTGCAACGTCTTCGTTCGTTGTCTTTGTCGATCGCATCGAAGAACGGAATCATGAACTTACATACATGATCACAAACGATCGAAGGATATACATAGTTGATATCGGTAAAACTGGTAATGACATTGCTGAGGAAACATTGGCGTAACTTCATCGTTACGATAGCGTATATATTTTTTTTAAATAATTTTGACGAATCTTTTCTTACGCTATTGATTTTTCATTAAAATTCGTACAAATATTTCTGGAATATTATCATTGACGATCGTAGAAATTTATTAAATTTTATTTATTACAATTTTTCTCAATTTCGAAGCGGTATCTTGAAATATTGTTCATACAGGATTGATAATAAAATTTTGATACTTTTCAGTGAACAATTTCGAAAATTCACGCTATTGAAGAGCTTCGATCATTGATGCGAATCTTCTTGACCACACCTCACAGGGTTTACACGGGTATGGCCTCGATGTCACTTAACGGTGGCAGCGAACTTTCTTCTATCACGCATCTTCAATAGGTACGAGCTATTATCAGTATTAGTGCAATAAATACAGTCTCTCGGGCTATCAGAATTATACAACAGATAAAACAGCTATCATGGTATCCGCTAGGATACTTCACTGTACGTCCTTATTTTTCTTCTTCTTCTTCTTCTTCTTCAAACCGACACCATATCTCTGATAATTTCTCGACCTTCTTGTATTAATTCCGGCATCCAATCTGGTATCGTTATACGGTACGTTCCATTGATAAGACGAGTTCTCTTTCTGAGAGCTTTCGAAACGTTTCTCGTTTCATCGATTCACATAAATTATATCGATGCAACAACCTGATAAGCCTTCGAGAGACAAATCGCTACCTATGATCTTAATGCTATAAGATGTCCATGTTTAGAAATTTCTTTATTTTTGCCATTTATTTTTATGAAGTACACGAGTTGTCTCGGTTGGAAAGAAAGGAGAACGAAGAGAAACTTTGATAAAAAGAGAGAAAGAAAGAAAGAAAGAAAAACAAAAAAGAAAAAAAAGAAAAAGGAAGGAAAAACAAAAAAATTATGGCTAGTTTCACGGCGATCATGAGTTAGCTACTCGTTTTACTCGTATTCGTCGAAAGTGCGGCGTAACAACGTTTCAGGCATCGTTCGAAGAAGAAGAAGAAGAAGAAAAAGAAAAAGAAGAAAAAGAAGAAGAAGAAGAAGAGGAAGAGGAAAAAGAGAAGAGGAGGAGGAAGGTAGGACGGATTTTCTGCCGCGTGTACCGCGCGATTCTACGAGGAAGAAAGTAACAGTAGTGGCACTGTTTGCCGGGACCGCATAAATCTTAGGGTCGCAAGCAAATTGTCTGGGAGGGAGATAGAACGGTAAGCAAGTAGAAGAAGAAGAAGAAGAAGAAGAAGAAGAAGAAGAAGAAGAAGAGGAAGAAGAAGAAGAGGAAGAAGAAGAAGACGAAGAAGAGAATGAGGAGGAGGAGAAGAAAGAGAAGAAAAGAAGAATAAGAAGAAAAAAGAGAGAAAGAGGACGCTGCCGTGCTCGTGCGTGCGGGAATATAACAGCTAACAGGAAACGTTGTACGTTCGGATCGTTCGTGTATATCCGTACGCGATTTCAAGCTTCTCCTATGTTTGAAACGGAGCGGTCGCTTGTGTTCGTCGGATTTCTCGCAAGGAACCGAAGATCCTCCTCGTGCGTTCTGAGCGTACGCTGTACGACTCCTTGTCTAGTATTTCTTTTTGTTTCGTTCCTTGTTGCTTCCTTTCTTCTATCCTTCCTTTTTTACTCTTCTCACTTATATGCACAGAGAGAAAGAAAATGAGAATGAGAGAGAGAGAGAGAGAGAGAAGAGAATTCTTTCTTTTGCACCAGACTGCATATATGGACCGCGGTAATTGTCTCCGTAGAAGATGCGAGTATTAGTCGAGTGGACGACGTTAATTCTTTCGTGGTATGCGTACAGATTTAAGTGACTACATACGTCTATCCATGTGTCTGTGGATAAATGTACGTAGGTATGTACGCTTTTAAGAGTTCAAGTAAAGTGCACTTTACATCTCTCTCCTTTCGGGGATGTATCATCATTTTGCTTCTCTATTTATTCGCGCGTTCTTCCCACCGAGAGACTAGTCTATACACACTTTGCGTTCGTTCGTTAGGTCTTCTCTCGAACGTTGTAAATTGCCGATGAAAAAAATGATCATATTATATAGTATTAGATCCAAGTTCGATCCGTAAGGCATTAATAACGTAGCAAGAAACGCTCTCTCATAGTCGATATAGTACTCGCGTTATATTACAACTCTATTCTTCTCTATTTTCTCGTTTTCTTTTTTCTTCTTCTTCTTCGTTTTTTTTTTTTTTTTTTTTTACATCGTTAACGCTTTAAGGCTACGAAGGTGCATGACGCGTAACCGGAATAAATCTATCCATTCGTTCGTCTATTATCCATCCATCTGAATAGAGAAATACGAAAGGAGAAAGGGTTCTTAGGATAAGAAGGAGAAAATCCGGCTGCCGCGAGAAAAGACGCGTTGATACGGATCGGAAGGTAGGCGCCCGCGGACACGGAAGGGTAGCCCTTTGGATCCTTTTGTGATAGGACGAGAGCGCGATTGAAATCGATTGTAACGTCATCATCAGTGCGCTCGTTCACTAGCTAGCTAGCTAGCTTAGCTAGCTGCTTACCTGCCTATCTGCCTGCCTGGATAGCTGGCTGCTTGGTTGCTTGCTTGGTTGCTTGGTTGTTTGGTTGCTTGGTTGGTTGGCCGGTTGCATCGGTTGCTCCTTCTTCTTCGTGCATCGTGTCTGCCGGCGCTGCCTCCTCACGGCTTGCTGCCGATCCGTATCTAATAAGGAAGAGCAAATGGATTGTGATCCGTATCTCGGAATTGCCTAGGCGAGGTAAAGATAATACGACGCGAAAGGGTTTCTTTAAATGGAGAACGTGAATCCTTCAACGACAAGCGGTCTTCTCCGAGGATATACCGTTCCTCCTTTCATTGTCTATTTCGTCCATTCGAACGGATAATTAAAGGCTAACTACGTCGATCTCTATCGTGAAAACAGTTTGTTTTTTAACGAGCGATATCGGTTGGGAAACATCGTTCGACGGTGGTGGTCGTGGTTCGTCGAATCCTCTTCTGATTAACCTTGAATTTACAGGATCAATTAAAAATAACGATGATTCGATTCTCTCTTTTATTTCGAGCTTTCTCTCTTTTTTCTTTTTTCTTTTTGTTTTATTTTATTTTATTTTATTTTATTTTATTTGTTTTTTTTTTGTTGAGACTGCAGGATTCGAGAATCCTTATATTGCGAATAATATTTACATCGAGGAGAATAAGACGGAACAAAAGAATATTAGTTTCGCGAATGAAGCAGTTTACGCTTGACTCGGATATCGTTTACCGCGACAATTTAACCCCGCTAGTTAGATTTATAGGCGTAATCAAATACTTGAGATCATATTACGCGATCGTAAGATTTACCAGACAAGTACTTAGAGAAGTCCTCGTCGTCCATGCGCGTCTCTTTTCCTATACTCGACTCGATTTTACTCGAATCTCTTATATCGTGCGAATAAAGTCTCTCGCAATACGATGCGGCGAATGTTCAAGCTCGTAATTTCATCTTTTTCCACTCTATTATGGGATTCCTATGAACGGACTCTAAAGTCTAACTGGACTTCTATACTTGGAACTCGGGAGATGGGGCCACACTCTGAATCGATCATCTAGAATCCGAAGCCGCTGCCTTCGCGGAATCTATTCCATCTTTGTGAATTCCTCATCTCCTGTAGTTTCTAGCAACGTATATATGTATATAATTTGCACGTGTATACTCTATTTAAATTTCTTCAGGTTCACTCGTGTCATCGATTAATAATAAATAAAATATATATAATTATATTAATAAATAAATTAAATTACATGTTAAATTTATTAATTATACATTAAATTATATATTAAATTTAATTATATAATTATATTAATTATAAATTATATATTAATTTAATTATATATTAACTTATATTAATAAATAAATAATAAATAAAAATTATACAGGAGTAAAAAGAAATATTTAATGAAAAAACGTAAGATAACGAATATATATATATATATATATATATATATATATATATATATTCGTTATATAATATATATATATATACTTTCAATAATTGCTCTCTCTTCCTCTCTCTCTCTCTCTCTCTCTCTCTCTCTCTCTCTCTCTTTCTCTCTGTTTCTCTGTCTCTCTCATTCTCGCTCTTACCACTTTTCATTTTTCGAATCGAATTATAAATTAAGGGAAAGTTAGGTCAGCTCGAGTTATACTTGCAGGTCACCACTTCCAATCTCAATTGTTATTCCGAATGTCAAAATTATTTACTACTTACTAAAACTTAAAACGGTAACACACGTATACGAATAGATACCAGTTTCCACGGCCCGGTTACATTCTATTATACAAAAATATCATCGGTGACATCGTGCTTTTTTTTTAGATTGTTTTCCCCTTCTTATTACGTCGGACGCATAACGGAGTCGATGGAAGCCAGGTAGGTCAGGAAACATGGCACGACCTTGAGCCCCTCTTTCGAAAGTAGAAGCGGCTTCGATCGCGATACGTTCTTTTTATGAGACATACACGTTTCCGTTTCCTTTCCCAACGTTTCCGGGCCCACGCGCGATTACAAATACGATAACTTGACCAACTTAATGAAAGTACGAATGTATTTACATAAAAGATATTTTATTTAGATAAGATAATCTCTTTTTATCGCTAGAAACCTAATTTTTGGACGATATCGTCCAAATTTTTAACGATTTTTTATTTATCTTTACATTCTCATAACGACAGTTTTTTCTTTTCGTTTTCTCCATTATTTGAATTAACAAATTAAATTTACCGATTAAAGCAAAAACATCGAGGAATGTAACTCGACCAGGTTTACGTTTGCATATATTTCTGAAAGGATCTGCAAAAAAGATACTACTTTGTAGAAAGAAAAAAAAAAAAGAAAGAAAAAGAAGAGGATGTTGCAAGGTTGGCGTGGCTCGTGTCTGGTCGTTTTCCGTCTCCATATTCTTACATCCTAAGCTGCATTCTCGAGAGTATGTCATTGTCGCGGAACGTTATGAACGCGCGCTATCTTCTTGGCATGTAACGCGCGTGCACCTTCGGGCGCCTTTATTTCTATTAAAATCGTTATAAATCAGTGCTGCAACCGCACATACACACGCCATATACCTAACTTCGTGTCACCGTAGTCCAACATTATGATCTCGATACGTTAAGAACGAAAAAAAGAAAAAGAAAGGAAGAAAGAAGGAAGATAAATTT